>NC_133650.1:140560370-140790634 GCF_009905375.1 Apium graveolens | reverse complement strand
TTGATCGCCATTAATGGCATTCCCTCTTGAAATAAAATGTAATTATGGGTTAAAGTTATTCTTTCTTAGCACTCAGTTTGGGAAATTACAATGTTTCTAAATTATTCGAGGTTCAGATTGTTGCTGCGCATTAGTTGCTCAGTGATAGTTAGGATCTCGAATGAATTGAGATCTTCTTAATTATTCAACCCGTCCTTATCAGGCTGGTTTAGCAGGCTAAGTCTATGGAAACTTAGTCGATAATGATGGATACTGAATAGTTAGGAATTTCTTGAACGTCGTTTTATGAATAGTTATTGCATCCATTGCTCAATTATGAAATGACCAGAAGCTATTTTGAAAACACGCGATCTCTAAAAGCTCTGACAAAAATGTCATTATATCCTATGTGATTTATAGCAATGCAAATCAATTGATTTTAAGTTGATAAAGTATATCCTTTAAATGATTTCGTGTTTCGCTCTTCAAAATTTTCCGAGATTTTTGTCTGAAAGTTTTCTTTGAAATTAATGTTTAAGACTCAAATTATATACTTGCTGGGCATTTTTGGCTCACTCTTGCTTTGTTAATTCTTATTTCTGCCAGAAACAGATAAGGATACAAATGATAGCTTAGATAGACAGCAGAAGATCGAGAAATCTCCGCTGCGAGAGGTTGAAGAAGTTAGAAGAATATTCGAGCATTAGTTCAGAGGTATTTACAATTGTATATTAGTTGTTGTAAGTTGTAGAAGATTAGATTCTTGTTCATACCATAACCTGTAACGATCCGGATTCAAGGGGTTATTATTTATTTCTTTATTCTATGTAAGATTGTTTAGTGACACCAAATCTTGCCCCCAGATTTGGGGTTGTTACAATAGCCCTCCGCTGGACCGTCCGTCCCGGTCACTTACGCAATTATGATCCAATCTTAAAACCTTTTCTTGAATGGGGTCATAATAATCGACACCCGAAATATTTTATTTCCCCCAATTCTTGGGTAGAAATATTCGCAACCAAATTACTTTTCTCAAAATCCAAAACATTTATAAATCCGATAATTGGATAAGTAAACACTTGACTATTCTCAACATAGAATAGCAGAGGGTACTTGCGTAAACAAATCATTTAATTTAGCGATATGTAAAACATTTATCAATTCTAAACTGGATAGGGAAAGCAATACTTGCATCAAAGATTTAAAAAAATATCACTTGAACAATAAGTGATGATAGGGATACTTGCCTTTGGATTTTAGCAGTTAGTCACACTCGTATAAACACAATTATCTCATTCTGGCATACCGTCTCAAAGCATCACCGCCTTTCTTTTCACACTTCACCGATATGCTGGTCCTGCGATTGCTAGAAGCCAATATCCAAATGCCATTCCATCTCATTCTTTATCCAACGTCTTGTCCTGATCAACTCGAGAGATCTGCATCTATAATTAAAAGATATAGCTTTAATTGTCTAAACGATAATCCCGACTAAACTACGCGTCAAATCCTATCGTCTACCCATACGATAGCCCACACATAAATTAAACAGACAATCACAGGACTCTTGATCCACATACACACATAATTCATATAACACGTAATCACATAACTCACGTATCATATAATTCATATAACACAGGAGTCGTTACGTTTAAAACTGAAATTGGGTCAAAATATAATTTATCGATCAATAATCGACTTAGAATGACTTGTAAAACAAGTAACCTTTCGAAAAAAATGATTTGGGTCTCAAAAGTATTTTTAATGAAAGCGGAATATTTTTCTGAGTCTGTACGCGTTCGTTTCGTATTAAACGGACGAACGTTTTATTATTATGAATTTTTGAACATTTTTCGGAATTAAAACGGGTCTCCGAATCATTTATAACTAAATAATAATGCTCGAACACTCGAAATAATTTTATAAGAATTTTTTAGCCTGGAAAATAATTTAAAATATATTCTCTTGGAAATCGGACAGCACCTCCTCTATTTCTCAGACTGCCAGTCGATATCATATCGACACACCAACAACAATCAACACAACAGTTTATATTTACGCGTATAAACTCTCCAAAAATGAATAACACGGCCACCTGAACCAAAACTCGGACCAAAAGTGACTTCTCCATCAATTTTTAAAAAATTATGAAATAAATATATAAACACTAACATGCTATAATATACACAAGTACGAAGGCGGAATTTCGGAATCGTTACCCAAATAAATTCTGATCAACCCGAAGAGAAAATCTGATGTCTGGAAAATATCTCCAGAAAAATCCGAAATTAATGGTCATAGACATATACACGCTGAGATACCATATGGAGTAATCACCACCTCCAAACTCTTTTTCTACGCCCCTAAAATAAATTAAAACGGAAATATAACGGAAATATGCCCCACAATTTTTCTTCTCAAAACCTTGCAGTATATATACCTATGCGTAGGTATCGAAGCGCTGATCGTATATATATAATAATTGAAATTTGGATGAACGGTTTAAGATATGAATTTTTGAAAATTAAAAATTATATAACAATGAGAGAGACAGAGAGACAAAAAGAAGAGAGGCTGGTAAAGATATTGGGGGGGGGCGGTTGACACGCGGATAAGGGGGAGTGGGGTACGTGGGTAGTTTGTAGGATTTTTGGTTTTGTTTTTTTTTCTTTTTTCTTTTATCCACTATATTATTTGCAGTACTTATCAACATATAAGCCTAATTTTGACCCGAAATTTAGAATTTAACGAGCAGACTTACGGGTACAATTAACCCGAAATTTATCAAATAAGTTTTAAAATTCTCGGAATAATTAAAAATTAATAAAATAAAATTTTCATAATTTTTAAAATATTTTTGACTTGCGCGCTATACCCGCATTTTACAATTAACGAACTGAGTTGCACTTGAAACAAATTCATAAAATCACGAAAATAGTCTTAAAATGTTACAAATATCCCGAAGTTTATAAAAACATAAATTTTGTAATTTTAAAACAATTTTTGAAATGCAATTTATACCCGCTTTTAGCAATTAAACGATTCAACGTGCAGGTAAAATTAATCCTAAAAATTCCCAAAATAATTTTAAAATTCTCAGAATATTCTAAAATTAAATAAATACGAGTTCATAATTTTTGAAGAATTTTGGAATTAAATACGGATTTTACAAATAAATGAAATCTAAAAATCATATAGGGCTAAATAATTGATGAAATATTGATTTTCAAATTTTATAAAATCTCAAAAATAATTATTGTAATTATAAAGTCATAAAAATAATTTTAAAGATAATTTAAATATTTATGAAATTAAATTTTCAATAAAATCACTTTTAAAGACAAAAACAAAACGATACGACTCAGTAATTAATAATACAAATAATCCTCAATCACAACTAAGTCCCACACAGTTAATATTACATACAACACATAGCAGACAGAATATCCATCCAATCCCTAATATTACTAAACGAACTCAATTTACCAATACCAATAAAATGATCGGTTTTCAAATAAACTTTTGAAAATAATACATTTAAGTGAATATTTTTAGAAATTAACAAGGATCGATTTAACACTCAACAATTAGCACATTACCATTTATAACACAACTCGTCAAATAGGAATAAAATCCACCATTTTATTCCTTCTAAATCAAAAATCACATAAACATATTCAAATATTAATAATAATAATTCTGAAAATACGGGATAACACAATGCATGAGATTGCTTTAAACTGTTTTACGAAGTTTGAGATGTATTACATTACTCAATTGTTGATAATTCTTGTATATTTTCATACCGAGTTCGAAATGTTATATTTGGACCGAGAGTCGGTCGGTGTAAGCTTATAAAAACCCGGAGGTATCCCGGAGGAGTTTATAATTGAGAACGTTATGCTAGCGAGTAGCGTGGCATGTATATATTTTAGACCGAGGATCGGTCAGTAAAAATTGATGAAAATCCGGAAGTATTCTGGAGGTGCTTTATTTAAAAATATTAGCGCTATAGTAGAGCGTGATGTATAAGTTGTAAGACCGAGGGTCGGTCAGTTTTGTTTTTTATAAAAAAAACCCGGGAATCATTCCGGTGATATTATAGGACGATTACAAGTCCATAATGGTACGTTTTAAAGGGACTTATCGTCCACTTACGAATATTAAAATACCTCGAACTTTTATTAAAATGATTTCCCAACGATTATATTCCCTCAACTAGATATATTTTGAATAATAAATACTATATACTTATTCCTTATTATGGGAGTAGTATACTCCAATAATTATTTATTTCAAACCCGATTAATCATTATATTATTATTATGTAGACACAAACTAGTTGAGGAATATTATTTTAAATATTCTTTTAGAGAGTAACTCATTCGAGGTTTAATTATTTATCGACTATTATTTAATTAATTATTATTCTTAAAGGGTTTATTATTGATTAAAAAAATCATAGATCCTGATTTAAAATATACTTTCTGATTTCAGAATATCATTCGAATAATTTCAGATCGTCGGTGAATTATCCCGACTTATTTAATTGAATATAGTTTCAAGGAGAAACTTTTCCCCTTATTAATTATATGTTGACAACGGTCAACTCACATCCTTAGTACTTCCTCCGAAATTCTCGGAAGTACGTATATACATATATACACTTATATCTTGAGAGATAAGCTATTTCTATCAACAAGCAAAACGCTTGGGGAACTTCGATGTGGTTCGAGTCTCGAGATTGATAGAATTCTTTTAAAGGACAAGGGAGGGGTAGACTCTGGTACTATGTGTGCTAGATGGACTACCAAAGGTACCGCAGGCGAAGGTACTCAGTGTACTTAGGAACTTGTGAAGTATGTGTATACCCGAAAATGGGACACGTAGCCCGAATGCGGCAAGGGTGATAACCGGAATACGAAGGTGTCGTCCTTCTACTAGTAGAAAATGTTACTTATCGCAGTACGACTGATCATCGTATACGGTGGCTCCAACGAATGTCCTATTCTTCCAATTGGAATTGTGATGCAATACCGTAACCCAAGCCTAGGTGCTGGGTTTACTATTAAGGTATTCGCAGGTTAAAAAATCCACCAAAGGATTATTTTCATAAGAAGGTGTATATCACCAAGGAAAACTATTTTTGAAGAAAATGTTTTATCTATATGACGTTTTACTTGAGTTTATCATACAGTCATTTTCATACTGTACATTATTATGCTGGGCATTATAGCTCACTCTTGCTTTTTTTTAAACGACACAACACAACAGATGACCAGTATGCCGGTGTGGGACTTAGTCGCTGGCAGTAATGGGGAGGATCCTTGGCAGCTTTGTCTCAGGAGTGCTAGAGTATCAGATAGGTATAAGATATCATCGTAATTATTGTAACTTCGTGTAGAGGTTATAAATAATTGTTTGAGATCCTGTAAAGTACATTTGAGTGTAATAAAAGAATTATTTTGTACGTCATTTCTAAGGATATAACTTGTGTGTGTGAGTATGAGATTGGGGTCTGTTGGATTATTGAATCAATATCAGGTTACACTTGAGTGAAGGATGGCGTGACGGATCAGATTCCTGACCCCGGATTTGGGGACGTTACACTGTGGTGTGGCTAGGTTTGGGTACACTCACCTCACCATCCTTATTCTTAGGGCTTCGTTGATATTCACCCTATCCCTCACCAATCACACTCCCCTCTTTGTTTTTGATAGATTTTGAAACTGGCATCTTTTGAGAGACGCCAGAGTGTGGTTTCTTTGATTTAGATTTTGAATTTTTGGATTTTGTGGCTTGGGTAGGTATCTGTTGGGTCATTGACACGGATGCCATAGCCACAGTCAATGGCAAAGAAACTTGAGAGGTAGACGAGTAGGGATATAAGTATTTACCTCACTTAACTGAGGGCCTCCATGATAGGCAAATAAACAAGGGGCACCTCCTTGTGGTGATTGGCTCTGTTTAAATATGCAATTATTCTTCTTTCTCGAACCCAACAATCCAGTTTGTTGGTTGGGTTCTCAATCACAAGATCCTCACAAATATAGTTATAAATAATCATAAAGAATCTAACATAATAATATTTCTAGATCTCTTTTTATCCTCCCCTAACTTGTAGCCAAACTCAAACATGATAGCATCACTAAAGTTATAGTAATTATCAGTAAGCAGCACGTAGAGCATGTTAAGCATAGTAGTATTGAGAGAATCAAAGTTGCTTATTTTACCAGAAAACACCTTGGTAACTACATCACACAGAAAGCTCCACTCTTTTCTAAGACCTAGTCTTCTAATTTCACTTAATTTAGTGGTAGGAAGTGCATAGCCAAGAGAATTAAGCAAGTTAATTAAATCAGCATTGTGTGTGGTTTAGTAGTAGTATTTTTCAGGAATTTTAAAGCATGCTCGGATAGTATCACTGTTATTACAAAGTCCTTACCTTTAATGGAGAGTTATAGTTTTGTCAGTTGCCTGATACACAACAGTGGTCCACATCACCTCCACAACTTCACAGTAGATTGCGGGTGATATCAGCATGGCATAGTTAAGCTTGCATCCCTTCACAAAATCCATCATTTTGTGATAATCTTCAGAGGATGGAATCTCTTTGTTCACAAGACCCACAAAGTTGTTCTTCTCATAAATGAATCCTGATTGAGACATGATCTTGACTACTAGTGCCATTGTTAAGCAAGGAAAATTGCAGAAAGAAAGAGGGTTTTGCTTTGAGAAGAAGAGAGCAGTTATTTCCAATAGAGAAAGATAAAAGCTAAAATGAACTTGAAATTAGGCTTTTATATATTCTCAGATAAAATGGGATAAAAATTAAAGGTAAAAATTAAAGAACCAATGAAAATTTCCCAAAATAGCCGTTTAAAAGTAAAATAGACTATCAAAATTCTGTCAATTATCCGTCGTGATATGCTTACAGACTGTAAGTAAAACTGATGGATAATGTTTAGAACTTTAACAACTAAGATGTGGACAATTCGACGGATGAGAATAAAACAATTATCCGTCGGGTTTAAAATAGTCCAGAAAAGTAATTGAATTTTACCAAGCTATTCTATTTCGACGGATGATCAAACTTGATGGATAATGACATCTGTCGATATGTAGATTTTGACTTAGCCAAATCTTCATCCAAAACAGAAGAATTAATTAAGTTTTTGGCTGTATTTCAACTTGCAAAATTATCAAAAATGATTAAAGAATAATTAAGCATACCTAACTCACTTACCAACCTAGTGAAGGTGGATTTATCAAGTATCTTGGTAAAGATATCTGCAAGTTGCTTTTCACTTGGAATAAAATGAAGTTCCACAGTACCATTCATTACATGTTCTCTAATGAAGTGGTACTTGATGTCTATGTGCTTTGTTCTTGAATGCCGTACTGGATTTTCAGTAATGGCAACTGCACTTGTGTTATCACAGAAAATAAGAATTTTGTCCACTTGCAGACCATAGTCCAACAATTGGTTTTTCATCCATAGAATCTTTGCACAGCAACTGCTAGCAGCAATATTCAGCTTCAGCTGTAGAAGTAAAAACTGAATTTTGCTTTTTACTGAACCAGGATACCAACTTGTTTCCTAGAATTGACAGGTTCCTGTTGTACTTTTTCTATCAATTTTACAACCTGCATAATCTCCATCTGAATAACCAGTTAGATCAAAACCAGAATCTCTAGGGTACCAAATGCCAAGTTTTGGTGTTCCCTTGAGAAATCTGAAAATTCTCTTAATATCTATTAAACGAGATTCTCTAGGATCAGCCTGAAATCTAGCACAGAGACAAGTAGCAAACATTATATCTGGCCCACTAGCTGTTAAGTACAAAAGTGAGTCAACCATACCTCTATAGCTTGAAACATCCACATAATTTTCAGTGGTGTTTAATTCAAGTTTAGTTGTAGTGGCCATGGGAGTTTTTGTAGATGTGCAATCCACTAGATCAAACTTCTTTAAAAGATCTTAAATACATTTGATTTGACTAATGAATATTCCATCACTAACTTGCTTAACTTGTAAACCAAGAAAGTAAGTTAGTTCTCCAATCATGCTCATTACATACTTACTTTGCATCAATTTGGAAAACTTTTTGCTAAGTTTTTCTTCTGTAGAGCCAAATATAATATCATCTACATAAATTTGAACAAGTATGCTAGAGCCATTAACATTTCTAAAGAATAAAGTTTTGTCAACAGTACCTCTTGTGAAGTGATTTTCTAAGAGAAACTTTGACAAAGTATCATACCAGGCTCTAAGTGCTTGCTTCAATCCATAAAGTGCTTTCAAAAGATAGTAGAAATATTCTTGAAAATTTGGTCTTCAAAACCAGGAGGCTGACTGACATAGACTACCTCCTCCAAATCTCCATTTAGAAAGGCACTTTTGACATCCATTTGATAGACTTTGAAATTGGCATGGGCTGCATATGCTAGGAAAATTCTGATGGCTTCAATTCTTGCAGCATGAGCAAAAGTTTCATCAAAATCTATTCCTTCTTGTTGACAGTAGCCCTTAGCAACCAATCTAGCTTTGTTCCTGACAATTATGCCATTTTCATCCATCTTATTTTTGAATACCCACTTGGTATCAATTGGATTCTTTCATTTAGGCTTGGGTACCAGCTTCCATACCTTGTTCCTTTCAAATTGGTTTTAGCTCCTCCTACATAGCTAGAACCTAATCAGGATCCAATAGAGCTTCTTCTACCTTCTTTGGCCGTTCCTTTGAGAGAAAGCCGTTATATAGACATTCTTCTTGAGTTGCTTTTCTTGTTTGAACTCTAGAAGATGCATCACCAATAATGAGCTCAAAGGGTGATCTCTAGTCCTTTTCTCTGTTGTGGTAGATTAGCTTTGATGAAGATGCCTCACCATTGTCTTGATGTGTGACTGAGTTTTGATTAGAAGAACCCCCCCGAGTTTGTGGATCTTTGATTTAAAGAAGAAGTTCTTTCTTTAAGTGATCTATTTTAACTCTTAGCTTCTCTGATTATTCTGACAGATGATGCACTTTGTATCCCAATGGATGAAGTTGATTGTCTTTCGACAGATGATGCATTTTGTACCTTGACTGATGCTGAATTTTGTGCATCATTGGAGATAGACTTTTTTGCATTATCCTTAGCCACTATTCTTGATCACTATCATCATCACTGTCATCACAAATTATCTTAACATTGTCAAATTTGAGGCTATCATGGAAACCTTCATCTTTTAGTCCTTCAATCTTCTTATCTTCAAACACAACATGTACAGATTCCATAACAATGTTTGTTCTAAGATTGTAGACTCTATATGCTTTTCCAACAGCATATCCAACAAAAATTCCTTCATCTGCTTTAACATCAAACTTTCCATGCTATTCAGTTTGATTCCTTAGAATGTAGCATTTGCATCCAAAGACATGAAGAAAATTTAGAGTTGGCTTCCTGTAACACCCCCAGATCCGGGGTCGGGGATCCGAGTCGTCACGGTCTTTCATTCCACAATACCACTTCACTTACTTAATAAAAATAACCTTATGCTGTGACCCCACACTAACACACACCACAACCCGTTATAGTCTCAGAGATGAACATCAAAAAAATATAACCACAAGTAATTATATTCCACAATTATCTGCCAATACACCTTAAAAGGTTTTCTGAATAGATTTACATTTTATTTTCCATTATTACAATTCATATTATACATAAGTCTGGTACATCAAAAGTTGAAAGCCTAGCCTATTGGTAGTTCCTACCTCAGCTACAGCAGCATCAACGCTTCCAGAAGACTGCCGAACGTTTTCTAACCTCTTACGAATCGGGAGCTTGGTCCGGTTCATCTTGTCTATCTGATGTTGTGTGATGAAAGAAGAAAGCAAGGGTGAGCAGCAAGCCCACCAAAATAATATGCATAATTATTTACAGTATATGAGTCTACTCATAATACTCATGAAAGTCTTGGTCAAAAGAAATGAACCAAGTTGATAACTTAATGCGATGAAGTCGCAAAATATTCAGTATATATATATATATACATATATACTTTTCAAAATATTGGAAGTCCTCTTCCATGCATAATATACACAAAGTCCCAGTGTATAAAAATATCGTTGCAAGGTGATCTCATATATCTAACCTTATCTCAACGTTTTTCTGAAAATCTTTGTCATTAATAAGACAATTATTAATTAGATATAAGTTTAAAGGATGAAGTTACCAAATACTTCACTACACTTATATCATTCCCAAATACTACTTGAACTACCACCGTTCAAGTTATAATCAATTTCAAAAGTTCATCCCACTGATGAGACCACAAGATAAGACTTGAATAGATTCAATCTTTGAAATATTATTGAATGAAAAAGTTATGAGATACTTTATTTAGCCCCGATATATATATATCCACATATATATATCCCTTTAAACATTTCCTGGAACCTCTGTTATGCAAAGTATGAACAGAGTTTGAAACATCCAATGAATTTTGGAAAGGAAAAGAATTTTGGCATAAACCCGATATCTCGCTGATCAGGCAAAGATACCAATAAGTAACCTTTTCTACTGTAGATGGATGAATTCCTCACCGGTCATCACCCTGGCCGCATTAGGACCTCGCGCTCGACCGTACCCCGGCCCCTCACGCGTTGATGGACTGCCACCCAGCCACTTACACAATAATAGACCGTACCCCGGCCTGTCGCTTATGCCGACTCAATCAAATGGACTTACTTCCCGAACATTGGGCAAGTAATCAAATTGTTTTCTCAAAACAGCAACCTCGTTGCGAATATAAAATACACCACAGAGCCGGATTCCCCAGGTTTTGAGCGAGTATTTAAATCCCCTTTAAAAGGAAGATCTTAAATATAAAAATGAGTTTTGGGATCCGCTCTGACTTTTAAAAATCATTTTGAAGACTCGAAAACACTTTAAAGAGTGTTTGGAGTAAGGCTGATTTAATGAAGTAAATCAGTCCCCAGAATGTTAGAAAATATCTGAATATTATTAATTAAATAATATTCCCATAAAGAATAGTCTTTATAAAAATAATTGAAGTAGAAGTATTAAAATTTATACTTGAAACGAGTATTAAATAACCCAAGATATACTTATATAAAAGTATTATCTTTATTTGAATAATCGAAAATAAGTTTGATTATTGACACCTTATTCTTTAATAAAATAAAGAATATATTTCAGCAAATAATCGGAGTCATAGATCCTCAAATGAATATTCAAATAATATTCAATAAATAAAATAAGCTGAGTCATAATACCTCGAATGAATATTATAAATAATATTCATTAAATAAAATAAAGGAGTCATACATCCTCAAATGAATATTCAAATAATATTCAATAATTAATATAAAAGAGTCATAAGCCCTCGAATAATATTCGAAATAATATTCAATAATAAAATAAAGTTTAAAGTTATCGAATAAACCTTATTCGATTAATAGTTTTGAAAACTATGACCATATATATGTATATATATATAAATATATATATATATATATATCCATATCCATATATATACGAAATCTACTCGGGATCCTCGACTCCCGGTTTTAGAAAATATTTTCACCTTTGGGTCCCTATACTAAGGGTATATGCAAATTACTGTTATTCTCTAGCATAGGTATTATCAACTGAACCAACAGATATATATTTCAAGAATATGAAACAGGCATGCATATATACCATATCACATGCTACAATATATCGCAAGAATTTGCTAAATAACCAACATGCATCTATCGCAAGATAATGCATATACAAGTGTATACATCACAACAACAGTATAACGGATAGAATACTTGCCTGAGCGACTGGGGGTTACGAATGGCTCGGGACGAGTCTGGTAACCTATAAACAACAAGTAAGTTGGAATTAAACCAAAGTCACTTGTGAATCTATACTTTAACTAACTTAGACTCTAACGCTTGTTTTGCGCTCACTGATTCGCTTAAGTCACTCGGGTACCCTCGGCTCCACCATTTTTAATAATTTAACCTTTACGAGTTTTAAAGCGATTCCTTCGCGAGTGACTTACCAACTGCCTAAAACACTTACCATAAATGTTTCATGCATTAATTAACCCTTTTTGGTCTTTAACCTACATTTCAAAGTAAGGCGAGGGAAAAAGTTTCGTTCGCGAAACGTCGTTACTTGAAACGGTCGTTTCTCCTAAACCGTAAATCGGAATTGAACGAACTACATATCAAAACGAAGCTCGTAACATGAGCTATCTAAACATGGCAGTGGTCACAATCTAGCAGGGGGTTCTCGGGTCCTAATGCTATGCACAAAAACAGTCCAAAGAAAATCGGACATTACGACGGCTATGTTTACGCGATTACCAATATTTATACCACTCCAATTCTTTACCAATTCACTACAAACCACCCAACCATCATCAATACATCAAACACAACTTATATCAAGGCAAAGTCAGTCCATAATCTCAAGGTTTTCCAACTTATTCAACCACAAACATGATCTACTAATCCATAACTTAAGATTCATTAACCATTAACCAAGATTCATATCCAAAATCACCACAAATCCAACCCAACTATCTAACATACATGGATCTTGCTATACATACATGGATATTTCTATATAGACATTAATCCATCCATAAACTCATCAAAACTCAAAGTTCAAACTATAAGTTAAAGGTGAAAGTTGTTTATACCTCCTTGAAGCTTCCTAACACAACCCAAGAGCTTTGAATGCCTAAAAGAACCTTGATCCTTGCTTGTATAACCTTAATCTTTCATAAAAATCCAAGAAAACTAAAGTTATTTCTTGAAGGTTACTATTCACCATCTTTTTCCTTGATTTATAGAAAAAGATTGGCTTGGAATTAGAAGCTTAAACTTATAGGAAGTATGTAACTTAACTAGGATAAGCTAGGATAATTACCTTGCTAAATAATAAGTGGTGGAGCTTGGATCTTCAAATTTTAAGAAATGGGCCGAGAGCTAGCTTGGGAAGAATGATATTTTTGTGTTTTGTTTGATGAAAATGAAATGATTTGCTTGGTTGGTTGATTTTTGTGTTGTTTTTGGTTAATGACTTAATTAACCTTTTATTTGTGTGGTTATAAACCAACCACACCTCCTCCTTCCCTATGTCATGCTTGTGTCACCTTGCACATGTCATTATGCTCCCACTTGTCCACACCTTGTGGTTTGATGATGTCACAATCCCTGGCTTCTTGTACAAGCTTGTCTCTTGGTCACTTATTTGTTTTACGGTTCGCTTATCTTTCGTTCTCGTTTATCGTTTGAGGGATCATACCCGGGATCTTATTACTTAGGTTCCCTTAACCTTTCTCAATATATTATATTCCTTTTATGATCCTCTCTTATAATCCTTTAATTTAAATCTTTTTTATCCTGTTACCTTATACTCAATTCTCTCCGTATATTGTGGATTTCCGGGAAAAATCAAAGTGTTCGGAATTGGATTCTGACGATCTTTACATACACTTATATACCACATAGAGTACTAATAATATCCCATAAGATCAATAACAGAACCCCTACATAGCGTGGCATGAAAAGTTTTCTCATTCAGCAAAAACACTATTCATAAGGGTTTCAAAAATTCCCAAAAATTGGGGTTATTACAGTCTCCCCTCCTTAAAAGGATTCCGTCCCGGAATCAGATAGAAAATGAATAGGGATACCTTCCTAGCATTGCACCTTCTAACTCTTAAGTAAATTTTCCCACATTGTGGTCCTACCACCAAACTCTGCCTAGTTTAATAATCCTTCTCCTAAGCACTTGTTCTTTTTCACTCTATAACCCTTCCTGGTTGTTCCATATAGGTTACATCGGGTTGCATATCTATGCGCTCATATGCCTCTATTTATCTGGCATCTAGATTACACTTCCTTAACATTGATACGTGAAACACGTTACGACCTGCTACATGTTCGGGGTTAGGGCTAGCTCATATGCTAACTTCCCAAACGTCTTAATATATCCAAGGGTCCAACAAATTGTAGACTTAGCTTTCCTTCCTTTCCGAACCTCATCAATCCTTTCCAAGGGATACCTATAACATTATAGGTCCCCTATTTCATACTCTTTGTCCTTTCGTGTCAAATCAACATACTTATCATGTCTATCTTGGGCTACTACCAGCCGTCCTCTGATTAGATCTATCATACCCTTGGTCCTTTGGACTACTGCGGGTCCGAGCATCTTGCGCTCTACAACTTCATCCTAACATAAGGGAGATCGACATTGTCTTCCTTCAAGGATCTCATAAGGCGACATCTCGATAATGACATATGATCTATTGTCGTAAGATAACTCAATCCGAATTAAGTGATCATTCCAAATTCTTTCAAGTCTATTACACAGACTCTCATCATAGCTTCCAATCATTAGAGCTCTTGCTTCTCAATACCCATTCTTTTCCAGTTCGTAATCGCTATCACCTTTCGTTCCTAATATTATACTGGTTATACTTTTGCTCGTTAGCGTTCTATAACCTTTTAATAACCACGTCAACCTTAGTATCACGAATGTGTTCCCATTCCGCATACTACCACCACTTCATTACTCCTTTTTCAGTTGTTTCTATTTTCCAAAATTTGATCAATCAAATAGAAGTAAAGGAATTTGTTGAGAGATCACTATGATCACGAACACTTGTCCTATTGCATAGTTAGTACAGAAGGTGGCCAGCCTTTAGTACTTGACAAGCAATTAAACAATAGATGGTATCCTACTAGGCTTCTATCACACAGATAGATAGTCATTCGGCAATACCTCCCCTTCTGGAAGGGTTGTCCTTCTCAGATTACATGAAATGAAAAGAAGAGAAAAGAACGAATTGAAGAGAATTGTATATTCATAAAAATTTTATTGCCATAAAATATCTGGCTTGGAATCTACCTCTGAACTATAGAGGTTTGTCATAGAAGAACAAAATATATATGTATTTATATCCGCATCAAGTATTATAGCATCGCATTTCACGTGCCTAAATATTTTCGCTATCCCGTCCATCATTCTATGGACCCATGCTCTTCCTCGAGCTTATACACAATTACCTTTGAAACTCCCTCGACATCGAAAATCGAATCTGGGATCTCATTCTAGACATCATCGTTACTAGAATTCTATGCTTGCACCGCAACCTTCCTCGTATAATAATACGACTCTCTATTGATAAGAAAGAATAATTATTCACCAGGTAGATACTCTACTTAATTAGTCTATCAATGATAACTTATACACTACCACGACCCGATTAGTGGTACTCAATCTCAACACCCATTCCAATACAACTCTCACGGTTGTAATCAGCTCACTACTCGCAGAATCATTGCTGCCTTACTATGGTCCACCACTGACCCACTGTCATCATTCACTTTCCATAAAATCTTAACAGCTAACCATACGGAGTCCATACATGTCGTATCAAATCCTTCTAAGGAGGTAACATAATCACCATTTCTGATTCATGAAGAACACTCCTGATCCTGACATACATACCTGACATGAAGCAGATAAAATTTGCAGAAGAGTTTCGCTCAAAGCAACGATAGCAGGTTAATACCATTCTAAATCATATGCCTTAAATAGAAGACTTACTCAAAGGTTCGTCTAGTCCTTTTGGAAACATGGTCCTGGCTTATCCCAAGATAGGACCTCCTAAGATAGATAGCCCGTTCATGGCGATTACACGAATTAAACCTTTACCAACTACTATTACGGTTGGGTATTGCACAGTCATCAGAAGGAATGTCAATCTTCCAAACCATAATTCAACCTTCACATTTTTTTTTAACCATCATCACTGTATTCTTTTGGCACACGCGCCTATAATTATCCACTTACCTTTAAAGTGTCGGCCACCTCTTTGGCCTTTCCTGATAGTACAATTTCCTTATAGTCAATGTCATTTTAACCACCTCCAAATAATTTTCTACCTCATTTCAATCACAGCTTATGTGAAGATGTTTTCCTTAAAATCTGATGAGTAAAAAAAAAATATCACCATTTTTCCATAAGTTATTGCCTCAATCTTTAGAGGTTAATCACTGTCACGACTGACTCTCTATCATACTTAGAACATCTTTTATCCTAGGCCCTAATTGCCCTGACAATTTCAACCTTTACGGGTTCGATCCATACTTTCTCGTGGTTTAACACGTGCCCCACTTGGCAACATCATAATTACGTCATATTTCCTTTATCATCATTTCTATTCTTGAGAATTTTGGATATTACCTTTCTCCTTGTAAAACCTCTAAGGTTATTCTTAAATTCTTCATTCGGTACTCCCTAGGTACAAGGTATATCAAAATACCATTTACTAATACTAGAACCATAGTCTATATACTTCTGAAAAAATTTCTCCATTGATCCTTAAAGGTTGTTAATACCTTAATCCTTCCCAATTCATACTGTCAAACTCATACTATCCCTACTAAGGGTGAAATGCCAACCTTTATGCATTCCCCTTAGGATTCATTTTAAGTTACCGATGTTCTATCCTTAATTCCACCTTTAAAAGGTACCTGCATCCTTCCATGGATAAATCAAGTCATATATCCTTGATAGATTATCTTATTCAACATTCCCCATCTCGATAGTCTATACCTCACTTCATAATAGCATCCTTATTCAAATTGAGGTCAATCCATATGGCCTCCAAAAGATAACAATGGTTATCCGCTTGTCTTGCCTAATTTGGTAACGATAACAAGGATGTTCTGGAAGATATTGGTCGTGTTCAACGTGAACTTCTTCTTAATAATTCCTTATTTACTTTTGTTGTTTATCTCAACAGTCATCTCAATGTTGGGATATCGTTCATACCTGGCGTCTCCCTTCCTGGGTATCAAGCCACCGGTCTTACACTTCACATTCTTGAAGGTTACTTCCTTCATCCAATTTTCCTAATTTCTTACTTCCTTGTCTCCTCAGTCTATCCGCGTCTCATATTTAACCTTCGAACTATCTCAAGTTTTCCTCAAATCCTCCCAACTTAAAGGGGATAAAATATACATAACTCTTATGCCTTCAACCATCAATTTAACTCATGGTGAATCACCCTTATCCTGACGATCACATACTTTTCTATTTCTATTACTACGAGTTCTTAGGGTTTCCTCATACCCAACTCCCTTATCGTTCCTCAAACTCTATTGCTGTTATATTCTTTTCCACTTCAATTTCCTTTTATTTTCCTTTCTCTTATCATTATTTCATGAACCAACACAACATAAGCATTGATTTCAAACGTCCCGTCATTCTGGATTCGTGTCCTCAGAACGAATCTTGATAACTTTTATAACTTAGATTCATAATTCATCATATTCATCCACTTTTGTTCTAGCTCCAAAGCTTTTACACTATCTCCATAACCTTGGGAATTACTTTCCCGAAAACAATTGACTGAACTTAAATCAGTTTATTCTATCCTCTGGCTCCGTGCCTTTCTTGGTCTTTCACCAGCAGGTGGCCTCTCTCTTAGGAGGGTAAGTGATAAAAATAGTCTTTTGTGATTCGTCAATCATTTAGAATCTCAACTGATTCCTCTATTTCCTTTAGCCAGGCTATTGCCTCGACTGGGTCAACCTGTTCCTTGGAACTCTGAGAGCTTAACGACTTAAAGGTCATGAAGAATTTCCTACCGCATTGTTTCCTCAAGGTGGTGGTTGGGGATAATAGTCTAAGTTCTTTTAAGACAGGTCCATGAATTTCCGTATAGGAGTACCGTCTTGGGTCTCCTTATCTCGCTCGACTTTTGTTTCCTCAGTCTAAATGTTTCTTCCTACTCCCCATACTTGGAGTCATCTTTTAATTTAAAATCTTCATTTTCCACTTTATTATTTTCCGGGTTCTTTATATCTTAATTGCGACCTCCCTGATTATCACGTTCAGGGTTTGCTCTAAATCTTATTCCTCAAACTAGCTTTCATCTAAGATTTCATCTTTAGGCTCTTGAACATTTGGAACCCAATTTCTATAGGAATGCCTCATTATTCCTTTATCATCTTTCTCGGTATTAATCTCATATCTATTTGTTGGCTCTCTGCCTTCATTCATCACTTTTACTGGCACAATATTTTCTTTTCCAATAATTCGGGCTGTATTGCAATCTCAAACAGCTTTTCGGTACCGGCTCCGGTTACCTTCACTTCTATTTCCATTTTCTCAAAATCTCTTATAAACTCCCCAAAAGACATTATCATCTTGAGTCTCTCCTTTTTACTAAGGGCATCAGCCACCACATTGGCTTTCCCCCGAATGATAAAGAATCTCATAATCGTAATCCTTGATTAGCTCTAACCGCCTCCTCTGGCGTATGTTGAGCTCTTTCTACGCAAAAATGTACTAGAGCTCCTATGGTTTGTGTAAATCTTGCACTTCTCTCCATACAAGTAGTGCCTCCAATCTTTAGGGAAAAACTATTGCCACGAGCCCAAGCTCATGGGTGGGGATATCGAATTTTATACTTCCTTAATTGTCTTGACGCAGACGCGATTATCTTGCTGTGCTATATAAGAAGCACCCTAATTCCTTATGCGAAGCGTCACTTACAAATCACAAAATCTCATTTTTCATCCGGCAACGCCAACATATGGGCCGCCACCAACCTTTGCTTCAGTTGTTAAAATCTTTTCTCGTATTTCTCTGTCCATTCGAACTTCTCAGTCTTACGAGTAAGCCGCGTTAAAGGGGCTACTATCTTTACAACTTGAACGAACCTCCGGTAGTGACCGGCCAATCCTACCTCTGGTAGTTTCCCTAACCATGGTCATCAATTCCTCAGTGGTCCTTTATTCATTCTTGTCAGGATCCTCCATGGGATCCTCCTCAATAACTATCCCTTCTAGGACAACATCATCAACCGCTACATCCTCACTATCAACATCATCCGGTCCTGCATTAGGACACTCTATCGGATCCGCAATCCGATCTCCAATTAGTAATAAAATATCATCGCGATGTTGCTCCTCAACCTCAGGGTTCGGAGTCCCGCTACCATATACGATAACGAACTACGCTCCTATCACGATATTTATAAGGGTTCCCATAAGGGTTTTAACTGTCAGTGCTACGTTAGGTAGCCCGACTATGAACTTGGCAAGAGTTCTTATTATCTTAGTTAACTTATTATCTTAACGTCCCATCATCTCTGAGGTTTATAACGCTTAGCTCTGATACCATTTCTGTAACACCCCCAGATCCGGGGTCGGGGATCCGAGTCGTCACGGTCTTTCATTCCACAATACCACTTCACTTACTTAATAAAAATAACCTTATGCTGTGACCCCACACTAACACACACCACAACCCGTTATAGTCTCAGAGATGAACATCAAAAAAAATATAACCACAAGTAATTATATTCCACAATTATCTGCCAATACACCTTAAAAGGTTTTCTGAATAGATTTACATTTTATTTGCCATTATTACAATTCATATTATATATAAGTCTGGTACATCAAAAGTTGAAAGCCTAGCCTATTGGTAGTTCCTACCTCAGCTACAGCAGCATCAACGCTTCCAGAAGACTGCCGAACGTTTTCTAACCTCTTGCGAATCGGGAGCTTGGTCCGGTTCATCTTGTCTATCTGATGTTGTGTGATGAAAGAAGAAAGCAAGGGTGAGCAGCAAGCCCACCAAAATAATATGCATAATTATTTACAGTATATGAGTCTACTCATAATACTCATGAAAGTCTTGGTCAAAAGAAATGAACCAAGTTGATAACTTAATGCGATGAAGTCGCAAAATATTCAGTATATATATATACATATATACTTTTCAAAATATTGGAAGTCCTCTTCCATGCATAATATACACAAAGTCCCAGTGTATAAAAATATCGTTGCAAGGTGATCTCATATATCTAACCTTGTCTCAACGTTTTTCTGAAAATCTTTGTCATTCATAAGACAATTATTAATTAGATATAAGTTTAAAGGATGAAGTTACCAAATACTTCACTACACTTATATCATTCCCAAATACTACTTGAACTACCACCGTTCAAGTTATAATCAATTTCAAAAGTTCATCCCACTGATGAGACCACAAGATAAGACTTGAATAGATTCAATCTTTGAAATATTATTGAATGAAAAAGTTATGAGATACTTTATTTAGCCCCGATATATATATATCCACATATATATATCCCTTTAAACATTTCCTGGAACCTCTGTTATGCAAAGTATGAACAGAGTTTGAAACATCCAATGAATTTTGGAAAGGAAAAGAATTTTGGCATAAACCCGATATCTCGCTGATCAGGCAAAGATACCAATAAGTAACCTTTTCTACTGTAGATGGATGAATTCCTCACCGGTCATCACCCTGGCCGCATTAGGACCTCGCGCTCGACCATACCCCGGCCCCTCACGCGTTGATGGACTGCCACCCAGCCACTTACACAATAATAGACCGTACCCCGGCCTGTCGCTTATGCCGACTCAATCAAATGGACTTACTTCCCGAACATTGGGCAAGTAATCAAATTGTTTTCTCAAAACAGCAACCTCGTTGCGAATATAAAATACACCACAGAGCCGGATTCCCCAGGTTTTGAGCGAGTATTTAAATCCCCTTTAAAAAGGAAGATCTTAAATATAAAAATGAGTTTTGGGATCCGCTCTGACTTTTAAAAATCATTTTGAAGACTCGAAAACACTTTAAAGAGTGTTTGGAGTAAGGCTGATTTAATGAAGTAAATCAGTCCCCAGAATGTTAGAAAATATCTGAATATTATTAATTAAATAATATTCCCATAAAGAATAGTCTTTATAAAAAATAATTGAAGTAGAAGTATTAAAATTTATACTTGAAACGAGTATTAAATAACCCAAGATATACTTATATAAAAGTATTATCTTTATTTGAATAATCGAAAATAAGTTTGATTATTGACACCTTATTCTTTAATAAAATAAAGAATATATTTCAGCAAATAATCGGAGTCATAGATCCTCAAATGAATATTCAAATAATATTCAATAAATAAAAATAAGCTGAGTCATAATACCTCGAATGAATATTATAAATAATATTCATTAAATAAAATAAAGGAGTCATACATCCTCAAATGAATATTCAAATAATATTCAATAATTAATATAAAAGAGTCATAAGCCCTCGAATAATATTCGAAATAATATTCAATAATAAAATAAAGTTTAAAGTTATCGAATAAACCTTATTCGATTAATAGTTTTGAAAACTATGACCATATATATGTATATATATAAATATATATATATATATATATATCCATATCCATATATATACGAAATCTACTCGGGATCCTCGACTCCCGGTTTTAGAAAATATTTTCACCTTTGGGTCCCTATACTAAGGGTATATGCAAATTACTGTTATTCTCTAGCATAGGTATTATCAACTGAACCAACAGATATATATTTCAAGAATATGAAACAGGCATGCATATATACCATATCACATGCTACAATATATCGCAAGAATTTGCTAAATAACCAACATGCATCTATCGCAAGATAATGCATATACAAGTGTATACATCACAACAACAGTATAACGGATAGAATACTTGCCTGAGCGACTGGGGGTTACGAATGGCTCGGGACGAGTCTGGTAACCTATAAACAACAAGTAAGTTGGAATTAAACCAAAGTCACTTGTGAATCTATACTTTAACTAACTTAGACTCTAACGCTTGTTTTGCGCTCACTGATTCGCTTAAGTCACTCGGGTACCCTCGGCTCCACCATTTTTAATAATTTAACCTTTACGAGTTTTAAAGCGATTCCTTCGCGAGTGACTTACCAACTGCCTAAAACACTTACCATAAATGTTTCATGCATTAATTAACCCTTTTTGGTCTTTAACCTACATTTCAAAGTAAGGCGAGGGAAAAAGTTTCGTTCGCGAAACGTCGTTACTTGAAACGGTCGTTTCTCCTAAACCGTAAATCGGAATTGAACGAACTACATATCAAAACGAAGCTCGTAACATGAGCTATCTAAACATGGCAGTGGTCACAATCTAGCAGGGGGTTCTCGGGTCCTAATGCTATGCACAAAAACAGTCCAAAGAAAATCGGACATTACGACGGCTATGTTTACGCGATTACCAATATTTATACCACTCCAATTCTTTACCAATTCACTACAAACCACCCAACCATCATCAATACATCAAACACAACTTATATCAAGGCAAAGTCAGTCCATAATCTCAAGGTTTTCCAACTTATTCAACCACAAACATGATCTACTAATCCATAACTTAAGATTCATTAACCATTAACCAAGATTCATATCCAAAATCACCACAAATCCAACCCAACTATCTAACATACATGGATCTTGCTATACATACATGGATATTTCTATATAGACATTAATCCATCCATAAACTCATCAAAACTCAAAGTTCAAACTATAAGTTAAAGGTGAAAGTTGTTTATACCTCCTTGAAGCTTCCTAACACAACCCAAGAGCTTTGAATGCCTAAAAGAACCTTGATCCTTGCTTGTATAACCTTAATCTTTCATAAAAATCCAAGAAAACTAAAGTTATTTCTTGAAGGTTACTATTCACCATCTTTTTCCTTGATTTATAGAAAAAGATTGGCTTGGAATTAGAAGCTTAAACTTATAGGAAGTATGTAACTTAACTAGGATAAGCTAGGATAATTACCTTGCTAAATAATAAGTGGTGGAGCTTGGATCTTCAAATTTTAAGAAATGGGCCGAGAGCTAGCTTGGGAAGAATGATATTTTTGTGTTTTGTTTGATGAAAATGAAATGATTTGCTTGGTTGGTTGATTTTTGTGTTGTTTTTGGTTAATGACTTAATTAACCTTTTATTTGTGTGGTTATAAACCAACCACACCTCCTCCTTCCCTATGTCATGCTTGTGTCACCTTGCACATGTCATTATGCTCCCACTTGTCCACACCTTGTGGTTTGATGATGTCACAATCCCTGGCTTCTTGTACAAGCTTGTCTCTTGGTCACTTATTTGTTTTACGGTTCGCTTATCTTTCGTTCTCGTTTATCGTTTGAGGGATCATACCCGGGATCTTATTACTTAGGTTCCCTTAACCTTTCTCAATATATTATATTCCTTTTATGATCCTCTCTTATAATCCTTTAATTTAAATCCTTTTTATCCTGTTACCTTATACTCAATTCTCTCCGTATATTGTGGATTTCCGGGAAAAATCAAAGTGTTCGGAATTGGATTCTGACGATCTTTACATACACTTATATACCACATAGAGTACTAATAATATCCCATAAGATCAATAACAGAACCCCTACATAGCGTGGCATGAAAAGTTTTCTCATTCAGCAAAAACACTATTCATAAGGGTTTCAAAAATTCCCAAAAATTGGGTTTATTACACTCCAGAAAGTTTTAAAGCCTTGTATTTTATTGTTTTGTGTTTTGATTTCCATTTTACTTTCATTCCACACTTCTTGCAAAATCAAACATAGTTATATATTAAGTAAGAACATTCTTAAAATCAGAAAAAGAAGCCAGAATTACATTCAACTCCCCCTTATGTAATTCTTGTTGCATTGATTGGGAATAACAATTGGTATCAGAGCAAGCTCTTGAAGTACAAAGAGTGTAAAGATCACCACAATCAACAAGATGAACGGAAAAGATGGAGTAAAAATTCCATTTCTGGACAAAGACAAATATCACCATTGGAAGGTGAAGATGCACCTACATCTCCTATCTCAAGATGAAGCATATATGGAATGCAACAAGAAAGGTCCACATGTCCCTATGAGAGCTGCTATGCTACTAAAAAATGCCCTTAGACATCGGTTATAAACCGTTGTCTTTTTTTTTTCAAACCCATGTCTTCGCATGTGTAGAGAAAGGTAGGGGTATTTAACATCGGTTTTTAGCCGATGTTAAAGTTGTACATAGACATCGATTTTCCTGTAGCTACAGGAATGAAGCATCAGTCCCGAAACCACAAGCCATATGGTCAGATCCAGATAAAGAACAAGTTCAAAAGGATAAAAAGGCCATGGACATTCTGTTTAATGGTGTTGATAGTGACATGTTTTACAACATCATAAACTGCAAGACTGCTAAGGATGTCTGGGATACAATTCAATTTATATGTGATGGAACTGAGCAAGTAAGGGAAAACAAAATGCAACTCTTGATTTAGAAATATGAGCATTTCTATAGTGAAGAAGGTGAGTCACTCACTGACAATTTCAGTAGATTTCAAAATCTACCGAATGCTCTAAAACTGCATGAAAGGGTCTATCAACCAAAAGACTCAAACCTCAAATTCCTTAGATCTATGCCAAAGGAATGGAAGCCAATGACAGTCTCATTAAGAAATTCTCAAGATTACAAGGAGTTCACCTTGGATAGACTGTATGGTATCCTAAAAACTTATGAGCTTGAAATAGAGCAAGATGAGAAGATGGAGAAAGGGAGAAAGAAGGGAGGATCCATTGCATTAGTTGCTGAACAAGAAAAAGAGAAGGAGATAAAGGTTGAAGCTGTTGATTCTGCACCAAACCCTAGAGTTTGTGAAGGCAGGGGAAAAGGGCTAGTAACTGAACATGAAGACCATCTTAGTCAAGATGACATGGATGACATAGATGATCATCTTGCTTTTCTATCCAGGAGATTTTCTAAGCTCAAATTCAAGAAGAATTTTGGAGCAGCTAAGCCAAAAAGAAACATAGTTGATAAATCTAAATTCAAGTATTTCAAGTGTGGCTTGGCAGATCATTTTGCTAGTGAGTGTAGAAAGCCTGATTCTGGTGAAAAGAAGTTTGAGTCTGTTGACTATATGCATAAATACTTTGAGTTGCTCAAACAAAAGGAAAGGGCTTTCATCACACAAGAGAATGGCTGGGCTGCAGATGGACTAGAAGATGATGAAGATACAAGCTATGTCAATCTAGCACTTATATCCAAGTCAAATGAAATAGAGACCAGTTCATCAAGCAATCAGGTAATCACAACAAACCCAGCACATTTATCTAAAGTTGAGTGTAATGATGCAATAAATGACATGTCTACTGAACTATATCACCTGCGTGTTACACTTAAGTTTCTCAACAAAGAAAATAGTAAAATTAAAGAGAACAATGTGTTTTTAAGTGAGAGAATTAATGTGCTAGAGACTCAATTTATTGAGTTTGAAAAATTGAAATTAGAATGCAAGATTGCTAAGGATGAACTAACTGAATTTTTAAAGAAAGAGGAGATTTTAAAAAACAACTTGAACGAGAACAGGAAGTGATCACGGCATGGAAATTATCTAGAGATGTCCGTGCTCAAATTACTAAAGCTCAAGGTATAGAATCTTTCTGTGATGCAGCCTGGAAAAAGAACAAAGAGAAGCTTGATTCCAATTTGGTTGAAGGACTTTCAACGGATGTGGATTCGATGGATGATGAAAATTATCCGTCGAATAATCAAAAGGATTATCCGTCGAAAGATAATGAGCCACATCTGTTGAATGTAAGTAAACCAGTTAGCAAAGCTAAGCTAGCTAAGTTGAATGATAAATATGGATTAGTTTCTAAAAACTTTGTTCCGGGAGAATCAAGTCAAGTGAGAAAAGAAAAGAGTCTCAATGTTGGTCATCTGTCTATCAAGCAATTGAATGACAGATTGGAAAACATTATGGTTAAAACAAAATCAAAAAGGAAAAACAATAGAAATGGTAAGGTAGGAATTAACAAACATAACAACTACACACCTGATAATTATGCACCAAGAAAAATCTGTGTTAAGTGTGGTAGTGTTAATCATCTGTCTGTTAATTGTAAACTTTAAGCCTGCACCTATGTCTGCACCTCCTTCTTTTCCCAACATGACTACCATGCCATCCATGTCTATGAATATTTTTCCTGTACAGAATATGAATGCACAATTTGCTAATATGCCATTTGCACATAATCCCTATTATGCTGCATTTAGTATGCCTCAAATGCCATTTAGCATGCCTTACTGGAATAATATGTTTGCAAATAGCATGCCATTTTATGTTAATTAAAATGTGCATGACAATTCTGCTTCAGTGAATGGTTTCAAAGGTCCAACTCAAATGACTAAGGATGAATCTAAAATACCCAAGTTAATTGAGGTCAAACCTAAGAAACCAAAGAAAAAGGCTAAGGCAGGACCCAAGGAAACTTGGGTACCAAAATCAACTTGATTTGATTTTGATGTATGCAGGGAAATAAAAAGAATCTTTGGTATCTGGATAGTGGTTGCTCAAGGCACATGACTGGAGATTCTACCCTGCTTACTGGTTTTAGAGAAAGAGCTGGCCCAAGTATTACTTTTGGAGATGACAGCAAAGGTTATACTGTGGGATATGGCTTGATTTCAAAAGAAAATGTCATCATTGAGGAAGTTTCCCTAGTGGATGGACTCAAGCATAATCTGTTGAGTATCATCCAGCTTTGTGATAAGGGCAACTCAGTCACTTTCAATTCAGAAGGATGTGTTGTGACCAACAAGTAATGCAACAAAGTGGTTCTCACTGGAGTGAGAAAAGGCAATGTGTATCTAGTTGACTTCAACTCAACAAATGCAGAATCTGTAACTTATCTTCTCAGTAAAGCAAGTCAAGATGAAAGTTGGATATGGCACAAGAAGTTGTCCCATCTAAACTTCAAGACCATGAATGAGCTAGTCAAGAAAGAATTGGTTAGAGGTATTCCTCAAGTGGAGTTTTCAAAGGATGGATTGTGTGATGCCTGCCAGAAAGGAAAGTAGATTAAAACATCATTCAAGAAGAAGCTTGATTCAACAATTGAAGAACATTTGTAACTATTGCACATGGATTTGTTTGGACCAGAGAATGTGTTGTCCATCTCAGGGAAAAGATATTTCCTAGTAATTGTAGATGATTTCTCAAAGTTCTCTTGGACATATTTTCTAAAATCCAAAGATGAAGCTAGTGAAATCATCATCAATCACATAAGGCAAGTCAACAATCATCCTGATTTCAAAGTAAGAAGAATTAGGAGTGACAATGGAACTGAGTTCAAGAATTCTCTGATGAGATTATTTTGTGAAGAGAATGAGATTATGCATGAGTTTTCTGCAGCTAGAACTCCATAACAAAATGGAGTGGTAGAAAGGAAAAACATATCTCTTATTGAAGCTGCAAGGACAATGCTAGAAGAATCAAAGTTACCAACATATTTTTGGGCTAAAGTTGTGAATACTGCATGCTACACTCAGAATATTTCTTTGGTCAATCAATCATGAAAGGACATCTTCGATTAATTATTTATTTTGGTATTTGCATAATTTAACATAAAATTTAAAACACGTATATCCTCTCCAAATAGGCATGAATTTAATTGACATAAACAAAAGTTAAAAGCCATATCTAGCAAAATATTTTCAAAAATGTTTTTCAAAATGTATTTATATTTTAAATATAAATATAAGAGATATTCCAATTTGCTGAAAATCAAAATATATATTTTTAAAGAAATATACTCCAAAGCAATGAGATCGTAAAAGAATTATCGGAAATATGATCTTTCTTGGGCTCTCTTGTAATATTAATAAGGCAACAAGTTTGAAAAAGGAATATCAGAACTTGGATATTCTTTAGAAAGCTCGTGCTAAATTTATTTCAAAAACAGATGTTGTTATAAGGGATAAAATATATATCTGTCACTCCATAAATATTTATAAATCCAAAGATATATGTTTACACCCTTAGAAATTAATATTTGATAAAAGAATATTAATATCTCATTTGATCCCCCTCCTCATATTTTTCCAAATCATTTTCTCTCGTATCTCAAATATATTATTTATCAGAGAAAATACTTTTAAATACTTAAAAATATTTCCCACACTCTCAAAATATTTTATACTTAAGGAAATATATTCTAAGTATTTATTTTAGCCCAAACTGAGCCAACAAGGTCTATCTATTTTCATAAAATATCGTTCATATTTTATTTGGAACCGAACCCTGGTTTAATCGTTTTAAATCCAAATAAAATACTTCCACCTGCTAGAAAATCTTGAAACTTAAGATTTTTCACTTAAATGGTATTTTCTTCCACATAATCCCTTCTATAAATAAACACCCACCCCCACCATTTTTCACACAAGCTAAGAGCTAAATAATTTCTGGGCATTTTCAAGAAGTATTCTCTCTACACACTCTCTAATATCCAAACCCAAATACTTCATCTCAAAAAACTCTCTCTTACAAATATATATCATATATTCAAGGTTTTTGATCTTCAAGTATAGTTCCACCAACCAAGCTCTATCATCCCAAGAGAAGCTCATCCAGACCACTCTCTTGCCTCCCGAAGGGCTGCCCAAGTTCGACCAACAAGCCAAAATCCGGCCGAACCTCCGGTGAATTTTTCCGGCGAACTTTTCTGTTCATCTCTTAAAAGTGGTAAAAGCTTTTAGCTTCCATCCGAGTCTTAACCGACCACTCTTAATATTCATATAAGAAGCTTAGTAACACCTTCTCTTCATCTCTACAAGCTCTTATATAGAATAAATTAAAGAAAAACAAATTCGTACAAGGACTGTTTTCTACAAATTATACACTTCTAAGCACGAAGTGATAATTTCATACAACGCTTGGTTTATATTCCTAACTAGCACCTTTAGTGTTTCGTGGGAATTAAATTACAAAGCTAGCATTTTATTCTTTAAACTTAAACGCACTTATTTTGGCCATATATTGATATATTTGTTAGAATTGTTTAACAAGACTTAAGCGACTTCCCTTACTAACACCTTTAGTGTTTCGTGGGAAAAACTTAAGGCTTATATTATATATATATATATCTATATATACATATTTATTATATTTAGTTAAAAGATTTAAGTGAATTCTCTTACCAGCTCCTCTAGTGTTTAGTGGGAAAATCTTAAAGCTTTTAAGTAAATATAAGTATATCTATAATCGTATAAGAATTAAGCGACTTCCCTTACTAGCACCTTCAGTGTTTCATGGGAAAAACTTAAAGCTTATATTGTATTATATATATACATATATAAACTGTGCTAATATAATTTAAACTATGCTCTTATATTATTTTGATATATTGTGTTTAAATTACGCACCTTTTATTCTCTCGGCCAAATATTTTATAAGTGCAAATAGTTAAAGAATAAGTGTAACGTTCTCAATTTATAAAAGTCTACACACGACTATATTAAACGAGAAATTATTTTATCAAAGATCCGAAAGCTATAACGCTTCACCAAGGACTTGATATATTTATTACTTTTGAAAATAAGATATATTATTCAAAATGAAGTAATACCAAGTATACTTTAACATTCACTTAATCTAAGGAAAAGTATACATTAATATTCTTTCAAGAATATTTGTTCGTCATCCGGTCTAGTTAAGTGTATTACTAGTCCCAACTCTTTTTATCTATAACGGGTATTGTTTCGTAGATATTGTCTTCTTTGTTTTGCAGTGAGGTGAAGTATAGTGAGGTGATTCTCGTTCTAAGACCCAAATCCTAGACGTACTAACGGGGAGTTAGTAGTCTTCGCACCGTGAGGAAGAGGAAAGACCCAAGACCATCTACTGAGATCCAAGACCGGCAAAAGCTTAGAAGGAGAAAGACTACACCAAGGGTTCTACATCAACTTTGAAGAAATAATAGGGTGTTATTGTCTAAGATAGGTTGTGTAGGTTGCACATTTATTTTGAGGTGGTAACCCGGAGTTATGCACCAAGACAAGTATTTGTGGGGTTGTAAAGGCTTCTCCACCTACGTAAGGAGCAAGGTTATTTTAAGGGAAAAACTCGGGTCCTGGAGAGGAACTCGAACACTGGACGTAGGGGTGAGTGAATCTATTAGAGGTTGTGCCATCGCGAACCAGGATAAATCTCTCCTGTGGTATTTTCTTCCTTGTTTTTTATTTTCGCATATATAATCTGCATCGGTAAAATATTTAAAATGGGATAAATATTTTTAAAATGCCATAATAATTTTTTAACTGGTAATTAAGCTATTCAACCCCCCTTCTAGCTTAAAATAGCCCTTTTACGGGACCTAACAAATCAAAATGCATGACACCCTACCAATTGTTCAAGAATAGTAAGCCAACTCTAAATTTTCTCCATGTCTTTAGATGCAAATGCTACATTCTAAGGAATCAAACTGAACAACATGGAAAGTTTGATGCTAAAGCAGATGAAGGAATTTTTGTTGGATATGTTGTTGGAAAAGCATATAGAGTCTACAATCTTAGAACAAACATTATTATGGAATTTTTACATGTTGTGTTTGATGATAAGAAGAATGAAGGACTAAAAGATGAAGGTATCCATGATAGCCTCAAATTTGACAAAGTTTAGATGATTTGTGATGACAGTGATGATGATAGTGATCAAGAAATAGTGGCTAAGGATAATGCAGAAAAGACTATCTCCAATGATGCACAATATTCAACAATAGTCGAGTTACATAATTCATCATTCGTCGGTAGAAAATCAGCTTCATCCGTCGGGATACAAAGTGCATCATCCGTCGGAACAATCAGAGAAGCTGAGAGTCAAAATAGATCACTTACTGAAAGAACTCCTTCTTCAAATCAAAGATCCACAAACTAAGGGGGAGTTTCTTGTAATCAAAACTCAGTCACACATCAAGACAATGATGAGACCTCTTCATCTAGAGCTAATCTACCACAACGGAGAAAATGGACTAGAGATCACCCTTTTGAGCTCATTATTAGTGATGTATCTTCTAGAATTCAAACAAGAAAAGCAACTCAAGAAAAATGTCTGTATAGCAGCTTTCTCTCAAAGGAAGAACCAAAGAAAATAGAAAAAGCTCTGTTGGATCCTGATTGGGTTCTAGCTACGCAGGAAGAGCTAAACTAATTTGAAAGGAACAAGGTATGGAAGCTGGTACCCAAACTTAAAGGAAAGAATCCAATTGATACCAAGTGGGTATTCAGAAATAAGATGAATGAAAATGGCATAGTTGTTAAGAACAAAGCTAGATTGGTTGCTAAAGGCTACTATCAACAAGAAGGAATATATTTTGATGAAATTTTTGCTCCTGTTGCAAGACTTGAAGCCATCAGAATTTTCTTAGCCTATACAGTCCATGCCAATTTCAAAGTCTATCAAATGGATGTCAAAAGTGCCTTTCTGAATGGAGATTTGGATGAGGAAGTCTATGTCAGTCAGCCTCCAGGTTTTGAAGATCCCAATTTTCCAAAATATGTCTACTATCTTTTGAAAGCACTTTATGGATTCAAGTAAACACATAGTGCCTGGTATGATACTTTGTCAAAGTTTCTCTTAGAAAATCACTTCACAAGAGGTACTGTTGACAAAACTTTATTCTTTAGAAATGTTAATGGCTCTAGCATACTTGTTCAAATTTATGTAGATGATATTATGTTTGGCTTTACAGATGAAAAACTTGGCAAAAAGTTTGCCAAATTGATGCAAAGTAAGTATGAAATGAGCATGATGGGAGAACTAACTTACTTTCTTGGTTTACAAGTTAAGCAAGTTAGTGATGGAATATTCATTAGTCAAACCAAATATATTTATGATCTTTTTAAAGAAGTTTGATCTAATGGATTGCACATCTGCAAAAACTCCTATGGCCACTGCAACTAAACTTGAATTAAACACTACAGAAAAGTATGTGGATATTTCAAGCTATAGAGGCATGGTTGGCTCACTCTTATACTTAATAGCTAGTAGGCCAGATATAATATTTACTACTTGTCTTTGTGCTAGATTTGAGGATGATCCTAGAGAATCTCATTTAATAGCTATTAAGAGAATTTTCAGATATCTCAAGGGTACACCAAAACTTGGTATTTGGTACTCAGAGATTCTGGTTTTGATCTAACTGGTTATTCAGATGCAGATTATGCACGTTGTAATATTGATAGAAAAAGTACCACGGGAACCTGTCAATTTCTAGGAAACAAGCTGGTATCCTGGTTCAGTAAAAAGCAAAATTCAGTTTCTACTTCTACAGCTGAAGCTGAATATATTGTTGCTGGTAGTTGCTGTGCACATATTCCATGAATGAAAAACCAATTGTTAGACTATGGACTACAAGTGGATAAAATTCCTATCTTCTGTGACAACACTAGTGCAATTTCTATTACTGAAAATCCAATACAGTATTCAAGAACAAAGCACATAGACATCAAGTACCACTTCATTAGGGAACATGTAATGAATGGTAATGAAGTGGTACTGTGGAACTTCATTTTGTTCCAAGTGAGAAGCAACTTGCAGATATCTTTACCAAGCCACTTGATGAATCCACCTTCACTAGGTTGGTAAGTAAGTTAGGTATGCATAATTATTCTTAAATCATTTTAGGTTATTTTGCAAGTTGAAATGCAGCCAGAAACTTAATTGATTTTTCTATTTTAGATGAAAATTTGGCTAAGTCAAAATCTATATCTTGACGGATGTTTATTATCCATCGAGTTTGATCATCCTCGAAATAGAATAGCCTGGTAAAAATCAATTACTTTTTTGGATTATTTTAAACCCGACGGATATTTGCTTTATTCTCATCCGTCGAATTGTCTATATCTTAGCCATTAAAGTTCTGAACATTATCCATCAGATTTACTTACAGTCTATAAGTATATCACGACGGATAATTGACAGTTTATTTTTACTTTTAAAACGGATATTTTGGGAAATTTTTATTGGCTCTTTAATTTTTACCTTTAATTTTTATCCCATTTTTTAGAACATATAAAAGCCTTATTCCAAGTTCATTTTATCTTTTATCTCTCTCTATTGCAATTAACTGCTCTCTTCTTCCTAAAAGCAAAACCCCCTTTCTTTCTGCAACTTTCCTTGCTTAACAATGGCACCAGTAGTCAAGATCATGTCCCGGATAAGATTTATTTATGAAAAGAACAACTTTGTGGCTCTTGTGAACAAAGAAATTTCAGCCTCTGAAGATTATCACAAAATGATGGATTTTGTAAGGGGATGCAAGCTTCACTATGCCATGCTGGAATCACCCACAATCTACTGTGAAGTTATGGAGGAGATGTGGACTAAAACTGTGTATCAGGCATGTGACAAAACAATAACTCTCTCCATTAAAGGTAAGGAATTCTGCATTAACAGTGATACTATTCAAGCATGCTTTAAAATTCCTGAAATACTACTACTAAACCACACACTAATGCTGATTTAGTTAACTTGCTTAATTCTATTGGCTATGCACTTCCTACCACTAAGTTAAGTGAGATTAGGAGGCTAAGTCTTAGGAAAGAGTGGTGTTTTATGTGTGATGTAGTTACCAAGGTGTTTTCTGGTAAAATAAGCAACTTTGATTCTGTCAATACTGCTATGCTTAACATGTTGTACATGCTGCTTACTGATAATTACTATAATTTTAGTGATGTTATCATGTTTGAGTTAGGCTACAAGTTAGGGTAGACTAAAAAGAGATCTTGGAATGTTTATTATGCTAGATTCTTTATGATTATTCCTAACCATCTTTTGAGGATCTTGTGATTGAGAACCCAACCAATAAACTGGATTGTTGGGTTCAAGAAAGAAGAGTAATTGCATATATAAACAGAGCCAATCACCACAAGGAGGTACCCCTTGTTTATTTTCCTATCATGGAGGGCCCTCATGTAAGTGAGGTAAATACTTATGTCTCTACTCCTTCTATCTCTCAAGTTTCTTTGCCATTGACTGTGGCTATAGCATATGTGTCAATGACCCAATAGATGCTTACCCAAGCCACAAAATCTAAAACTTCAAAATCCAAATCAAAGAAACCACACTCTGGTGTCTCTCAAAAGATGTCAGTTTCAAAATTTACCAAAAACAAAGAAGGGAGTGTTAAGGTGGGTAAGATTGGTGAGGGACAGGGTGAACATCAAAGAATCCCTAAGAATAAGGATGGTGAGGTGTGTGTATCCAAACCTAGCCACACCACAGTTTACCAACAAACTTTGGTGCTTAATAAGGAAATTATCACATCTCTAGTTTCATCATACCAAAAGGATGCTACAATTGAAACAAGCTCCCAACCAGGAGCACATGCCAAAAGGGTTAGGGACACAGACTCACCCAAACTTATAAAAGAAAGAAGAAATCTAGAAAACTTGGGGATGCACAGGGATCACACACAGTGCAAACTGCAACTAAAGACTCAGCCGCTGCACCTTCTCAAATTCAGTTTGATGTAGCTCCAATAAATGGGGAGTCACAACCAAAATCTCTTACTATAAATATCTCACACACACTAGATACACAAAACTCTCTCACCAATTCCCTGGATGTGGATATAATTCACACATCAATCCCTGATTCTCCTTCTTTAACTCTATTGAGATGTTTTTGCCCAAATTATCATCAATCTACACAGAGTCCATAATAGTTTCTACTCCAAACTCTATAATTTCCTTTATCCCGGTGGATATTGTTCATCCATTGGCTAGTGATTGTATCTCGACGGATGTGCCTAACAGCAGTCATTCATCGGCTATCCTAACTACTACCCCGATGGATGTTCCTCATCCGTCGGTGCTCACTATACAAACTGAATTTTCAACAATTATTACAAGTGTAGATGAGTTATTAGTTGTACAATCACTCCTAGGATTGAGGGAAGGAAATGAACAGAGTGGGAGGCTGAGTTGCTCTCAGGCAAAAGGAGAGGAAAAGAGAAAATATGCAGGCTATTTCTTCCATCCTGGCAAAAGTGAGTGAGGGGAGTTCCACCTTAGTAGGTGAAGGTGAGGGTGTGAGGGTGGTGAGCCAAGGGGAGCCCTTGATGCAAGAATATAGAGAAAATGAGAGAAATACAGGTACAAGAGATATAAGGATGGAAGCCATTTCTAGTGAGTCAATGAATGTCAGTGTTGCAGAAAAGGAGAGACTATTTTAGCCAGAATATCAACCTGTCATAGATTATATCTCCTTGGATGCTGAGACATTTACTCATCATGTTCCAGCTTATCAAACTCTAGCTGGACAGGGCAATGAGGATGCTGAAAGAATGCTCAACTTGGTGCACACTACTGCTTCTATGCAAAGGGCCAAGGATGCCATCACAGCCATGCCACCCACAACTAGTGATGACATTGATCATGGAACTGGTGATTCTGAGGATTTATTTGGAGATAAAGATGATGATGAAGAAGGGTTCATGGACATAGGGGAGAAGCAGGCCCTAGCTCAAGATCAAACATGCCATCTTGGGTATTTTCCAAGACATGTGATAAGCACCATTTCAAATCCACTATGTCTCACATCATTCAACAAACTCATACAGCTCTTCAAACTACCACAAATGCCAACACCAAGAGCCTTCTACAAGCACACTTAAACTCTCTCCAACTACATCAAATTCAATCTCTCAGACAGTCTATGGATGTCACTAGGCTGAAGACGGAAATTGATCAAGTCAAGAAAGATGTCACTGACAGACTAGATGCTAAGTTTCCCAACACAACCATGCTTGACATCAACAAACAACTAAGGAAAAACTCTGATATGGCCAACAAAGTGGACTCCTTGGACACAAGAATCAAAACCTTGGAAGCTTCCATCACTGCAATCCATTTACATCAAGCTCAACAAACTCAGTTGCTTCAAAAGCTAGTGGCTACACAGACTTCTACCTCTCCTCAACTTGATGCTAACAAAAAGGGGGAGAAAGACTCAATTGTTCCAGTTAGCCAAGAGGAGCCAACAAGTGAGGGGGAAAATGTGTTAAACATACAAGTCAGTCAAGTAATTATGCCAGAATTTACCTTTCCTAAGCAACCTATCTTGGACAGCATTGATCTGATCCAGATAGCATCTGCTAAGTTGGAATCAAATAAAAAATTTAAGAAGCTTGATGTTGCAGCAGTTGAGAAGGAACTGGATGACAAATGGAAGAAAATTGATGAAGAGATAATAAAGAAGTTTGGTTCAATTGAGAAGAAAGACAAGGTCTTTTCTCACTTCTCTCATTTGAGACAAATTTCTGCAAATGAAATGAGTCTGGGTAATTTGGAAAAGGGCCAACCTTCATGTATAAGGTCTCCAAAAGCCAACTTGGTTTTGAAGCCCAAAAGAAATTATCCAAAGTCATCTGACAAAAATCCCTTGGATCATATGTTTGAGACTCCAAGGCCAGATGAAAAGAAGTTGTTGGCAAGGTCCATTGCATTCTTCAAAGATCCAACTGACTTAGTGCTAAAGAGAAGAATTGCTAAAATCTACAGGATTGGGAAAGAAATCTGTGTGGTGGCTGGACACCCTCAGTTTGAAGAAGCTAAGAAGGAAGAAAATGAGAGGATTAAACAAGAAAAGAAGCAAGCTACTTTAGATGCTAAGAAGCTCAAACAGAAGAAAAAGCAAGCTTCTATAATAGCCAAGCTCCAAGCTGTGAAAACTGCAACTGAGATTTCTGAGAAGCAACCTGTGATAACTGAAACTCAGGATCAGAAAATGCACAAGGAACCTCAACAGAAAAGGAAGTTCAGATACAAAATCCTTCCCAAAAGAAGATTTTACTTCAATGATGATAAGATGGAAGATTACATTCCCAACCATTCTATATCTACAACTCAAACATCCAAGCCATCAGTGGTGCAGGAGGATTTTAAGGTGGATCCTACAAGGAATTTTCATGGTGAGCCAATAGTTCCCAAGGACGAGCCTATAGACTGGGATAGTTTACCTCTTTTTGAGCTTAATTTACCAATCTTCAACAAGTTAAAGAAGACAAAGACAAGAGCAATCAAGAAGGTCAAGCCTGTGAGTCTCAAAACCAAAACCTTAACCAAAGCTCAACCAACTATCAACAACGGAGATCTTCTATATATCTGTGACATCAAGGAATTTTCAGATATAAATCTCTACATTGATAAACTAGAAGAAGTAAGAGAAATTGATGCTCACAGAAATCTCCCTAAAAGACTGGTGTTCAAATACAAGAGTGGGAAAGAGATCATATGGCCCCTTCACAGGATTCTTCAAGAAAGATGTTCCATTTTGATAAAGATCTTCTCATCTTTCAAGAAAAAATTTGTATTTAATGTAACTGCCAAGAAAATGGTCCTAAAGAAGATAGAAGAACTAAGGAGCAGAAAAGCCTCAGATGCACTCCCAAGGACTCTATCAATTCCCTTCACAGGAACGCACTTGAGGCCTTACTGGCTGATGGAATTCATGGATGAAAAAGGTGTTAGGAGATTCTTTAGACTGGATGGCAAAATGAGCATCTCAAGCAATGAGACTCTGTTGGAAATGCAAGAAAAGCTGGATCTGTCAAATATTGAAGAATTTGAATTCCACAGATAACTCTAAAATCAAATAGAAGAAAACAACAGGAAGCTTGAGAAGAAATCAAGACAATCAAGAAGATAGATTACATCTGCTCAGACTAGAGGAGCACCTTGAAAATGATTCTGAAAACTCTTTGTACACTTTACTTTGTTTAAATTTTTAAATAAACTTTAGCACTTACTAGTTTTATCTACCATAATTCAATCTGTACATTTAGGGTGTTTTGTTATCATCAAGTTTCTCTTAATTTATGGCTATAATTCCAGTAGACATAAATTGGGGGAGATTGTTAGGAATATGTTGTGAACTTCATGATAAGTTGAACAAAAAAACTTAATAGATTTAACTTAGTGATTTTGTAGCTCTCGACGGATGTTCTACAATAGTCCCGACGGATGAACTTCATAGTCCCGACGGATGACAACTAAACATCCATCGAGAGTGTAGCTTATGTAAAAATAAGTCTTGTAGCACATGCCTGTAAACAACAATGTATTAGTAGATGTTGTAGGATTCTTTAAGTCATGTTGACTACTAGATTGATATGCAGAATAGGTTGGCTAATTATAAATATAAGATGTCTTGTAATTCTGTATAAGTAAAATAGAGTCAAGTGACAGAAAGGCTCTCGACGAATGATCTACAAAGGCTACCGACAGATAATCAACAAGGCTCCGACGGATGACCAACATAGTCCCGATGGATGATCATAATTCAAAAGAGCATTTGAAAGTGACAACACAGTCACATGCATCGGGTGTTTGCAAATGGAATGTGGCATCCTAATTGCAGGATTTAGAGAACAAAGAAGCATTACCATTTCCATGCAATTATGAAGATATTCAAAGATGCTGGATAGAGTAATGAAGTAGCATGAAAGTAGACTAAAAACAATTTTTATTTTACTTGTTTGCCTTTTTATCATGTAACTTGGTAGTATATAAACCAAGTGTAGTAAGTAGAATAAAATAACTAAGTAAGCATTATTTTCTGAGAGATAGATAAAGTTGTATCCGTTAAGCATCTCTCTGTAATTCTATAAGTTTACTTGTAAGCAGCTGTGTGCTATTCAGGCATCATAGAGTTCTCATCTTTATATATATATATATATATATATATATCTGGTGGATAAGTTCAAATCCTCCAGAAAGTTTTAAAGCCTTGTATTTTATTGCTTTGTGTTTTGATTTCCATTTTACTTTCATTCCGCACTTCTTGCAAAATTAAACACAGTTATATATTAAGTAAGAACATTCTTAAAATTAGAAAAAGAAGTCAGAATTATATTCAATCCCCCCTTCTGTAATTCTTGTTGCATTGATTAGGAATAATAAGACTAACATGCACATTTTACACAGATTGAACTAAAATAGACTAACGCAATTTCTAAAGCTATTTTTTTAATTTTATTTTAAGTGTTGCATATCTACATACAATCTTCCAGATCTACTACACCCCTTTGTCCAGTTCATCTTGGCCCGTGATTTTTCACTCTTCAAGCTGCATTTGTAGACTTTCCATTTTACTGATAAAACGGTTTGTTGACTGATAACTTTGAATCTTTATGAAAGCTGAATTCTGTAATTAAAGTTGTTATTGAGATCTTCAAAATGTATAGAGATGTCTATATCGTGATGTAGAATAACTTGTCGATAACTCCACGTCTCTATATGTGTAAATGACTTGTCGATATCTCCACTTCTCTATATGTGTAAATGACTTGTCGATATCCCTATATCTCTACAAGTGTAAATGACTTGTCAATATCTCCATATCTCTAAATGTGTAAATGACTTATCGATATCTCCATATCTCTACATGTATTTTGACTTGTCGACATCTCTGTATCTCTACATGCATTTTGACTTGTCGGCATCTCCACTTCTCTACATGTCAAATTGGCTTCTCTATAGACAAAGTGACTTCTCTATAAGTGAGATGACTTCTCTACAGGTCAAATTGATTTTTTGATAAGCTTGAGTAGTTCTCAATATACTTCTCGACATTTCTTAATCTGTGATTTCTTGACATTTAACTTAGAAAAATTTTCAATCTTCAACATTATTCTTCACCAAGTTGTTTACCTTCATTCTGAGGCATGATCAGTCTTGATCTTATTCTAGAGATTTATTCCTAGCTTGTTGGATATTTACTGAATAATACTCCAATATAGTCTTCTTTAACATTCTTACGGACTCAAGGATTATCAAAGTGACTTAGTCATGTTATATTATGGCATGTTTTGCACAATAAAGTATGGTAATGATAACAACACAGAGCTTCCCTTCACCTCAGTTCTCCATCCATAGGCAAACAGGCAAGCAGAAGTCGCTAACTGAATTATCTTTGATGGACTTAAGAAGAGGGTTGAACACTCAAGGAACACTTGAGTGGATGAGTTACTGCCTATAATATGGGCATATCGTACCACTTTCAAAGTTACAACTAAAGCTACCCTATTCATGTTGGATTATGGAGCCAAGGCAGTGGTGCCCTTAGAAATCACGCATGGATCACCATGTGCTGAAGTCTATGAAATATAGACTAATGGAGAAGTTATGAGGCTCGCCCTCGACCTAATTTATGAGGTCATAGATGAAGCTAACTCCCATAATGCAGAGCATCAATGAAGAGCCTCCATCTATTACAATAGAATGGTTGAAGAAAGGTTCTTTCAATAAAGAGACTTAGTCTTAAGAAAGATTGTAGTGTCAGGAATGGGCGAGAAAGAAAAGTTAGGCCCTAATTGTGAAGGATTATACAAGGTCAAGAAAACACTTGGACGAGGATCCTACAAGTTGGAAACCTTGAGCGGTGACGAAGTGCCTCGTACTTGTCACGCTTCAAACCTAAATGTTTACCATGTTCAGGGCATACAAGACATGTTCCTAGTACGTTAGATCCTGAAGTATCATAGAAGGGGGGTTGAATACGATACTCACTAAATTTAAAAATTCTTTCGAATCTTTTGTAGATAAATAATTTAGTGTCTGATTAGTGGTTCCGTGTTCTTGAGTTGAACAGTGTTTTGAACATTAAAATGAAGAACATAAGAAATACAAATTAAAATGCTATACAAAGATCTATCTTTGTTTGTATAAGGATCTAATTACTGGATGATGATTATAATGCCCTTTAAGAATATACAAAAATTAAATAGGGAATTATAACGTTTCTCCAAGGAAAAGTTTAAGGGATAACTAAGCTTGAGCTTCTCTATATCTCCGTGTTTCTTGTTTCATCAGCTTCCGTGGGAGAGAAGATGAATAGAGCCAAAGCAATTGTTGTGTGCTGAATTAATTGACTCTGCTTCCAATTGTAGTCTTTAAAATCAATATTGAATATGTGACTTAATGTGAGCCAAGTAAATAAGTTGATAAATCAATAAAGTTGTTTGCAAAAGATGCTTGAGATTGTTTGGAGTCGACCAATTTAATGACATCACCTTGATGTCGACTTCTTCCACTTTTCCTTAAGAAAATTACATGTTTCCAGGCCTAGGTGTCGACCTAAGGACCTTCCACAAGCAAGATGTCGACCTCAACCTGCTAGGGAAGCTTAGAATTAGACAAGAACCCAAAGAGAAATCTAGGCATCGACTAGAGCCAAGGTTCATGCAGAAGACTGAATTTTGCCTTGGAATTTTTCTTGTTTTCAGGCTCAGATGTCAACTTGAGCTCTTCCAAAAGCTAGATGTCGACCAAGACACTCTAGATGTCGACATTTAGACTTTTTCCTTGGAAAAATTCAATCCCTTATTACTTGGAACTCGACAGGAGCCAAGGGTGCAGCAGGGAGAACACATTGACCAAGAACCATTGTAACATCCCCAAATCCGGGGTCTGGATTGGGTGTCACCAAAAAACTTTAAATAATATAAACATGTATATCAAAATAAATATACAGATAACCCCTCAAATCGGGATCGTTTACAGGTTATGGTATGAAATAAGAATCTAACCTTCTAAAATTTATAACAACTAAATAAAAAATTTATACCTCTTTACTAACTTCGTCATCTTATTCACTCTGACATCTCCAACTTCCCACAGCTAGGATCTCTCCTTTTTTACTATCTATTAAGAGATACTCACTTTTATCCTCATTTGATAATGAAAGAAATAAGAATTTACAAAGCAAGAGTGAGCCAAAAATGCCCAGCAAGTATCATAATTGGTTTCTAGGTATTATAATTAAAAGGAACTACCGGAAACAATCTTTAAATGATTTTATAAACATCTTTATTTATTAAAACAGTTGAGCGAATAAAACATCGGCCCTTATCAACCTTCAATCAGAGATAAAGAAAATCAATAAACTATTCTCTGATTCATTCCTGAATCAATTCTTTGTTCGGTTTTGTAATCATAAAAACTTTCCAAGAAGGGATTCCGTTAATGGCGATCAAAAATAAATTATACTGGACACTAGAATTAACACAGTACTATAACTTGCTGATTAGTCTGGTATAGTACGGACCTATGTCCATCTGCATAGAACTACGTCATAACAAGGTACTTAGGCACTATGGCCTCCGTAATTAAAGGGTCCAGCCATCTCTGGCCCCAGACCCATTCTGGCCTTATAAACAAAGGGTCCAGTCCATCCCTGACCCTCATCATAACCATCCAGTCCGTAGAGTATTTTGATGTCAAATCATTTTGATTTCAAAACATCCTGATTCAGGGTTCGCAAATAACCCGGAATAATAGGTATTTTCTTAAGAGATCAATCAATAATAAAGGAATAATAATGAAGGGTACTTGCATAATTAAGAGTAATGGCAGCGAAATGTAAAATATTTAACTATTCTGAATTTAGAATAAAGAAGAAATACTTGCAATATATCACAAGAAAGTTCAGGAATACTTGCCTCAGTTTCTGTTTTTTAACTTTCAATCATCATTCTAGTTCACCTCGAACTATATATATCTATCATAAAAGATACTATTTCAATTAACTGACAATATGTAATTGTCTAGTTTATACGCTTATCCTTATCATCTACCCATCTGATAATAACAGATTAGGATCATATTTTCATCAGATAACGTTTAAAAGACACGTGGACTCATAATTTATATAACACATAAATACATTAGGCACATATCACATTATTCACGTAACATATGATTCAGTTCGTCAAAACATTCGACTCGGTGTGTTTAAAACTAAAATCGAGTCGAAATACGACTTTTCGATATTTACGCAACTCAGAAACGTTTATAAAATCAAGCGAACTTTTAGAAAAAAGATTTAATGTCTCGAAAGTATTTTTAATAGAATCAAAATATTTTTCTGAGTCTAACCGCGTTTGTTTCGTATTAAACGGACGAACGGTCTATTTATTGCGAATAAAACAAGAATAATTCAATTAATAATAATAATTGAATTTTTAAATACCTTTCTATAATTTTTAAAACCTAAAGATGATTTATAAATTATTACTTAATTTAAATATAAATAATTACATTTTATTTAACAATTTATAGATAAAATTAATTTAATTAATTAATTAATTAATTAAATTCATAAATAATATTTAAAATAAATTATAAATAATTGATTCAAATTTATATTTTTAAGAATAATAGAGAAAATAATTTTTTAGAATTAAAAATAATTTAATTAATTATTTAAAATAATTAACTAAAATAATTTTGAATTTAAAAATCAATTTTTAGAATTTATAAATGATTTTTGTATTATTTTTAAAATTAGAAATTCAGAAACAGTTTTCAGATTTGATTTTGGGGAAAGGGAAGATCAAACCCGAGTTTTAACCGGGTCGACGAAAAAGGAATAGGGTTTGAAGGTCGCCATACCTTTTTACCCAGATTCCGGCCGGTCGAAACCCGGCGAATCGCCGGCCAACTCCGGCAACCCGAAGCAACGCCATACCAGTCTGTTTCACTTGGTTTTTGCTCCTTTTTCGATCTAAATCAATTCCTCATTTCAGAAATGCATTCAACTATTATCAACAACCCCTGGTCCGATTAATCCGGTAGATTCACGACCAAAAACCGACGAAGTCAATTTCCATTCTGGCCAAAATTCGATTAGGGTCAACTCTTAACCAAACTCAACGATTCAGGTGTCAATTTAAAGCTTATAATACATACAATATAACCCCTTAATCCAAACGAACCAATGATCAAAGACAAGCTCAAAAACTTAAACCAAAAATATACATAAACTCATGAATTCGATTATACTGCTCCTGGGGTTAAAATCATCAATGTTATATACCAATCAATTGCAAATCATGTAATAAAGCTATCCCTATCATCAGAATCAAAAAACGATTCATGAATCAAAAATCCCCAATTCGAACTATGAACCCTAGATTTCAAAATTAAAATCCACTAACCTGAGGTTCGATTTGATGATAAAATTGGATTGTACTCTTCAAGAGCTTCAATTTGACTACAAATACGACCTAATTTGGTTTCCAGATCACTCCAAAATCATGGTATGATCTTTGCACAAATTGAAGAACATGAACCTAATTTCAGAGAAAAATCTGATTTTCTGATTTTTTTCTAATTTTTATATAATTAAATAATAAGTAAATAATAAATAAATGCTATTTATAGTTAGAAACATAATACTCCCAAAATTATTTAGGGCCTAATTATATTATTTAATAAAAATAATTAGCCGGAAATTAATATTTAACGGAGAATAATTTTTAATCTAATAAATACAAAAATTATGTCAAAATTTCCCGAAAATTATGAATAATCCAAATATGCAAAAATATTGAATATTTGATAGTCCAATAATTTTATAAAAACAAAAAATACGATTTTTGTGGGTTTTGACATCCTGATAGGGGGCCGTAAAAGTCATTTTTCACGAAACAAAATATTTTCTAAATTAACTGGATGTTCGGAAAATCAATATGGTATACGCCACATAATGCAAAACAAGGCCAATTGTTCTACATGAAATAACAGCTATTAAAACGAAACTTGGAAAGTATAACGTTTAATATAAATCCATTTACCACATAATAAATTACCCGAAAATAACCCGAATCACACAAAACACATACAACACATAATAGATAACCTTTTATGATCAATCATAATTTATAACATCATAAATCACATAATACTCATTTAATATGACACAAAACAATTGTCAATTTCTCGGTCGTTACAACCTTGGCGACTAGGCATTTAAATTTGCACTCCTTAAGATCTTGATGGCGACCAAGGTGTAAACATCTTCAAGCTATAGTGTACTATTCACTTCAATTCTTGGAGTCAATACAATCTAGTACAAAAGATACTGGAGCCACAGGTGCAGCCATGAGACGACAAGCGACATGAAACAAGAATCATATCAACAAGGCATTTAAACTTATATTCCTTAAGTTCTTGATGTCGACCGAGGTATAAATTTATTAAGCTTTGGAGCCAACAAGAATCATAAGGAACATTCTTGAAATTGTGATCCACTGAGGCCTTTTAGTCCTTGAACCCTAAATCTTGATCTTCATAGTCTTCTAAGTTGTCCTTCTTCCAATCTTCAAATCTTTGAGTCTTCATATAATACATATGACATTTGAGCTTATACATGAATCCCCACATAACAATATTCCAAGAGATAATATTCAGTTTCCTTTCACGGATCATTGACGCCTAGTGCAATGGTCCGGTTCACAGGAGACTAGTTTCGTTCTCAAGCCCTCGTATTATAACCTTTCTTTCATTGTTAAGTTTGCAACAACTTTATCGCTTTGAACACTGACTATCAATAAACACTGTACTTTCACTGGAATCTTTTATAGTACTTAGAAAACATCTTTATTGTTAATACAATCTTGGATACTTCATTCTCTGTTCTTCCATGACGCTTGAACATATAAATAAACTCCTTTTAGTGAGTATAACTTTAATGTTACAGTTGTCTTCTTTAACCTTTGTCTATACTTTTTCTTCAATTCTTCAGATTTCCATGCTTTAAACACTGTCTATCTTCAATCAATGATAATACACTTAAATCTTCTAGTAGCACTATTACACAAAATCTTCAACACTTCTGAAACCCTGAAAGTCTTTAAACCTTATTATCCACTGAGGCATGAATATGTTAATAAACTTTTTTCAATAATCTGTAAGAAGACTTCAATACTTCTTCTAATGTTTTGATTTTTTGTATTTTCCGTGTCTTCATTTCTTCCCGATTTCTTGTGTAGACGCAATATGATTTACATGTCATGTTCTAGTGTTGAGTTATCACGTCTACTGTTCATACAGTTTCAAAATTTTACCAACATAGTATTTTGTGGTAGATGGAGAAATAAGGTCGATGGAATTATTTTTCATTCTATGTAAGGGTTGAACCCATTTTCCATGATATTATCTATTTATGCAACTTTTTTATATCATTTTACCTACCAATTTATTTATGTACGAGCATCTAATGAGCGCAAATCTCGAAGGACCAAGTATTGAAAATAAAAGAAAAGTATGAAATCAAACTATAAATGCATAAGATAGGAGATAAATCCATACACGACCAATCCTCTGACGAGCCTTCATCTTCTCCCTTTCTAGTTGACCTCATTTTCATCATCTTCGTTGGACTCATCACAAGTGGAAGATGAAGATGATGAAGAGCTTTCAGTTCTAGACACAGGCTGTTGAATCTTCCCATAAAGAGGTCCATTGGATTTGGGGCTCAAAGAAGGAGCTTTCCCCTAGAGACAAAGCCTTTATGGTTTAAGCAAGATCTAGAATGCTGGTGAACAATCTTGAGTCCAAAATAAGATGCTTGACCAATAGTGGTGATAAGTGGCATTTTACACCACTTAGAACGTCTTATAATGGCTTGAATTGGTGTCTTGGAATCAAGTATTTTGTGTATTTGATGCATTTTTCTAGTGTTTATGAATTTCAGGGTATTAATTGCATTTCTGGAGAGATTTCATCAAGAATAAACCTTGGCATGTCTTTGGCATTGCAAGTGGGAAGATAGGAGCAGAATGCAGCAAGAAACGGGAGCAAAAATAGAGCATTTTCTAGAAGGGGTCTGAGCGTCCGCTCAGCTTTGCTGAGCGACCGTTCAGGAAGCTGAGCACCCGCTCAGGAATGCTGAGCGGCCGCTCAGGGACGGAATTTTAAAATAATTATTTTAGACTCCTGATTCTGTTTAACTTCCAACTTCTGAGTTAGCTGGGTTTTATGGGACTCCTATATAAGTAGTTTTCAGAGACGTTTCACATAGGTTGGATCGTAGTATTAATCGAGGAGCGAGAAGATAAGGAAGAAGACCGTTTTAACATACCGCAACGAAGAGGAAGCATATTTTCTTGTGATTCTTTATTTCGTTGTAATGTTGGATGCTAGTTTTCTTTGCTTTGAACCTATTTACTCTTGTGACGTACTCTGGTTTAATATAAGTAGTTTTAGTTATTATTCTCGTGTGTTATTATCATGTTTTCATGTGAACCCATGATGACGATGATTGCTATCATGGGCTAATCGTGATCATGGGGTCGTAACGGATTTATTATGGAATTTTTTAGTTAGTTGTTTAATACCTTAGTGTGTGATGATTGTATGATATCTAGTATTGGTTGTGCTTATTCGTCTTATGTGCGTCGTGAACATATAAGATAGGGTGTTAATCTCTTGTGAAGTGACGGTGGATCTTGATATTTAGAACTTGCCATGCTAGCATAGGTTCATGTATGTGTATGCATGATTAGTGGGTAACTCTAACCGTTTTACTTGCCCTGTGTAATCATAAGGAATAACTTGTGCTTAAATCGTTATATTGTCAAATTCTGTAGACATATAGGGTCTCAACATAATTGATGTTTATTTAACTTCTATCTTAATTTTGGATGCTTGGTAGAATGGTATTAGTACAATGAAAGTTGGCTTTTATCAGTTTCGTGTTGTTCAATTAATATCATCACTGTTACATGCTAAGGGTAATGACAATGACTATTGAAGGAAGTACTAATGAAGTTGTGATCTCATATGTTTTAATATTGTTAATTCAAGTGTCAATTAAGTGCTTAATTCTCGTAGTTAATTGTAGATAATAATTAGTTAATCAAATCTAAGTATTATTTTCTTGACATTGAGAAGTAATTATACATTGGTGAGTGAGTGTTAATTGAACATAATTAGTCTGAGTCTCTGTGGGAACGAACTAGAAAGTATTCTATATTACTTGCGAACACGTATACTTGCGTGTATTATTAGCGTGTGTTTTCGCCCTAACAAGTTTTTGGTGCCGCTGCCGAGGACTCGGCGTATTTGTTTAGTTTATGTACTTACCATCAGTGGTCATTAGGACTCAGTGATTAAGACGTGTTACTTATTGTTTCTGGTTGTATTTCAGGTACTTTAGCGAGCGTTTATGCAAACACGTTCTCGTACTCACAAGAGGAATTTAGATACGGCTGAGGAGACGGACGAAGTTCTTGTTATTCCGAAGAAGATAGATTTTGAAGATTCGGATTCAGGAAGTGAGCAGAAAGAGCCAGTAATCATGGGTGATCGTATAGTTCCGGCAGATCCAGCTCCTATGGACTTTTCTCGGCCTAAAATTGATGACATTCAGTCAAGCATCATGCACCCGGCTATTGAGGCCAATAACTTTGAAATCAAGTCGGGCACTATTCAGATGGTGCAGAATTCTGTTTCTTTTGGAGGTGCTGCTACTGAAGATCCCAACATGCACATCAGGAATTTTGTCGAGATCTGTAGTACTTTCAAATATAATGGTGTGACTGATGAGGCTATCAAGCTGAGGCTTTTCCCATTCTCAGTGAGGGATAAAGCTAAGGACTGGTTATATTCTGAACCAGCTGGGTCTATCACTACTTGGCAAGATCTTGCGCAGAAGTTTCTGGTGAAGTTCTATCCAATGGCGAAGACTGCGGCTATGAGGAGTGCTCTTACTCAGTTTGCGCAGCAACCTACATAATCCATGTGCGAAGCTTGGGAGCGCTACAAGGAGATGTTAAAAAAGTGTCCACATCATGGTATGCCTGATTGGATGGTGATCACTGGTTTCTATAATGGTTTGGGGGCCCAATCTCGGCCCATGCTCGATGCAGCAGCTGGAGGCACCATGTGGGCCAAAAGCTATACTGAGGCTTATAATCTTATTGAGACTATGGCTGCAAATGAGCATCAAAACATAACTCAAAGGATGATGCCTGGGAAGGTAGCAGGTATTATGGAAGTTGATGCAGCTACAGCTATTGCAGCGCAGCTCCAAGCGCTGTCTATGAAGGTCAATTTTCTAGCCACCTATGGAGTCAATCAGATAGCTATGGTCTGTGATCTTTGTGCAGGTTCTCATGCTACGGATCAGTGTTCTCTTGTTAATGAATCTGTTCAGTATGTGAACAGTTATCAGTGACCGCAGCAGCTTGTGCCAGCTACTTATCATCCTAACAACAGAAATTATCCAAATTTCAGCTGGAGTAATAATCAGAATGCTATTCAGCAACCACATCAGCAAGGCATAAGTAAACAGTTCAATCCACCTGGATTCCAGCAACCATAGCAGTATGCTCAAAGGCAATCATATCTTCAACAAGGAGGTGCAGCTCCACCCTCTAGTGCTGATTTTGAGGAACTTAAGCTGTTGTGCAAAAGTCAGGCGGTTCTATCAAGACCTTGGAAAATCAAATCGGTCAAATAGCCAATGCAGTGCTCAATCGTCAACTTGGCACACTTCCCAGTGATACTGAAGTGCCAGGCAGGAAGGAAGCTAAAGAGCAAGTCAGGGCTATTACCTTAAGGTCTGGAAAAGTTGCTGATGCTGAAAAAGCAAAAGACGGAGAAGCTGAAGTTGGTCATGAAGAAGCTAAGCAAGGGGAGAAAGCGGCGAAACCAAGGAAGACTACTGTTGAACACACTCTGCCTGAGGGTAATACAGGGGAGAAACAGCTCTATCCTCCACCACCTTTCCCTAAGAGATTGCAACAACAAAAGCTGGATAAGCAGTTTGGTAAGTTTCTGGAGGTGTTCAAGAAACTTCATATCAATATACCTTTCGCTGAGGCTTTGGAGCAAATGCCTAGTTATGCAAAATTTATGAAGAGTATTCTTTCAAGGAAGGTGAAACTGGATGACCTTGAGACCGTTGCTCTAACGGAAGAATGCAATGTTGTGCTGCAACAAAAGTTACCTCCAAAGCTTAAAGATCCAGGTATATTCACCATTCCTTGCACCATTGGCAAGTTGTCATTTGACAAGTGCATGTGTGATTTGGGAGCAAGCATCAATCTGATGCCGTTTTCAATCTTAAAAAAGTTGAATTTGCCTGATCCAAAGGCCACCTACATATCTCTACAATTGGCTGATCGTTCTATTACATACTCATGAGGCATAGTGGAGGATGTGTTAGTAAAGGTGGATAAGCTCTTCTTTCTTGCAGACTTTGTTATTCTGGATTTCGAGGAAGATAAGAAGATTCCCATAATCTTGGGGAGACCTTTCATGGCTACAGGTCGTACCTTGATAGATGTGCAGAAAGGTGAACTTACTATGCGGGTGCTGGATCAGGATGTGACATTCAATGTATTCAAAGCGATGAAATTCCCTACAGAAGATGAGGAGTGCTTAAAAGTGGATTTGATTGATTCTGCGGTTACTTCAGAACTTGATCATATGCTAATGTCTGATGCATTAGAGAAAGCCTTAGTGGGGGACTTTGACAGTGATGATGAGGATGGCAATGAGCAACTACAATATCTAAATGCTTCTCCTGGAGGTGAAAGCTAGATATGCCATTTGAATCTCTTGGTACTTCTAACCTCAAAAATCCTGAAGGAAAGCTCAAACCATCTATTGAGGAAGCACCTACCTTGGAGCTTAAACCATTGCCTGAACATTTGAGGTATGCTTTTTTAGGTGATGCATCTACTTTACCTGTTATTGTTGCATCTGACCTTTCAGGTAGTGAGGAGGACAAGCTCTTGAGGATCTTGAGAGAATTCAGATCGGCTATTGGATGGACTATAGCAGACATCAAGGGGATCAGCCCTTCATACTGCATGCACAAAATTCTGCTAGAAGAGGGTAGTAAGCTGATTGTTGAGAAATAGTGTAGACTTAATCCTATCATGAAAGAAGTGGTGAAGAAAGAAATTCTGAAGTGGCTGGATGCAGGAATCATTTATCCTATTTCTGACAGTTCTTGGGTAAGCCCCGTGCAATGTGTACCTAAGAAAGGAGTATTACTGTAGTAGCAAATGAGAAGAACGAGTTCATCCCCACTCCAACAGTCACAGGATGGAGGGTATGCATGGACTAGAGAAAGTGAACAAGGCCACGAGAAAGGATCACTTCCCTCCTCCATTTATTGATCAGATGCTTGACAGGTTGGCCGATCATGAGTATTATTGTCTTCTGGATGGTTATTCGGGGTATAATCAGATATGTATTGCACCAGAGGATCAAGAAAAGACTACCTTCACTTGTCCATTTGGCACATTTGCTTTTCACAGAGTTTCTTTTGGCTTATGTGGCGTACCGGCCACTTTTCAGAGATGTATGATGGCTATATTCTCTGATATGATTGGAAATAATGTCGAGGTGTTCATGGACGACTTCTCCGTCTTTGGACATTCGTATGATGAATGTTTGAATAATCTTCGTGTGGTGCTCAAAAGGTGTGTGGAAACTAATTTGGTGCTCAATTGGGAAAAATGTCACTTTATGGTGCGTGAAGGCATTATTCTTCGGCATAAGGTCTCTAGCAAGGGTCTTGAGGTGGACAAAGCCAAGATGGGAGTTATTGAAAATCTTCCACCACCTATTTTGGTGAAAGGAATCCATAGTTTTCTTGGTCATGCGGGTTTTTATCGGCGTTTCATCAAGGACTTTTCGAAGATATCTAAGCCGTTGTGCAACTTGCTTGAGAAGGATGTGCCTTTCAAATTTGATGATGAATGCTTGACGGCATTCGAGACGCTCAAGAAGAGTTTGATAACTGCACCAGTTATTACAGTACCTGATTGGACAGAGCCTTTTGAGATGATGTATGATGCGAGTGATTATGCGGTGGGCGCAGTTCTTGGGTAGCGCAAGAATAATCTCTTTCATGTGGTCTACTATGCTAGTAAGACTTTAAATGGAGCTCAAATGAACTACACCACTACTGAGAAGAAGCTCTTGGCTATAGTCTTTGGTTTCGAAAATTTTTGATATTATTTGCTTGGGATAAAGGTGACAGTGTTCACTGATCATGCAGCCATTCGCTATTTGGTTTCCAAGAAGGATTCGAAGCCTAGACTCATTCGTTGGGTGCTCTTGCTACAGGAATTTGAGTTAGAGATCAAGGATCGAAAAGGTACTGAGAATCAAGTAGCTGACCATCTCTCTAGATTGGAGAATCCCAAGTCTACTTCACATGATAAGACATTGATCAACAAATCTTTTCCGGATGAGCAGTTGTTCGCAGTTCAGGAGGAAGAGCCATGGTTCGCAGATATTGTGAATTATCTTGTCAGCAATATAATGCCTCATAATATGAATATAGCTCAAAAGAAGAAGTTTCTGCATGAGGTGAAGTGGTATATGTGGGATGAACCGTATTTGTTTAGACAGGGAGCTAACCAGATCATCAGGAGATGTATCCCATTCTGTGAGACGGAGGGGATATTACGAGACTACCACTCCACAATTTATGGTGGACATTATGGTGGTGCGAAGACGGCAGCTCATATTCTGCAAGCAGGTTTTTTCTGGCCTACTTTGTTTAAGAATGCTCATCAATTCGTTTTAAGGTGTGATCGTTGCCAAAGAGTGGGAAATCTTACGAGGAAGGATGAGATGCCGTTAAATGTGATGCTTGAAGTCGAGGTCTTTGATGTTTGGGAAACGATTTCATGGGGCCATTTGTCTCGTCCTGCAATAATCAGTACATCTTGCTGGCAGTCGATTATGTCTCAAAATGGGTAGAAGTCAAAGCTCTGCCGACGAATGATGCAAGGGTAGTGTTGAATTTTCTTCATAAGCAGATTTTCACAAGGTTTGGAACGCCACGAGTAATCATAAGTGATGAAGGGTCGCATTTCTGCAACCGTAAGTTCACTTCTATGATGCATCGCTACAATATGAATCATCGTGTTGCTACTGCCTATCATCCGCAAACGAATGGTCAAGCGGAAGTGTCTAATAGAGAGATCAAGCGCATTTTAGAGAAGGTTGTTTGTCTGTCAAGGAAGGATTGGTCTTTAAAGCTCGATGAAGCTGTTTGGGCTTACAGAACAGCATACAAGACTCCACTTGGAATGTCCCCGTTTCAACTGGTGTATGGTAAGGGATGTCATTTACCTGCGGAGCTTGAGCATAAGGCCTATTGGGCGTTGAAGAAGTTGAACCTGGATCTAGATGCAGCTGGTAAAAAGCGAATGCTTCAGTTAAATGAACTTGATGAATTTTGACTCCAAGCGTACGAGAACAACAAAATGTACAAGGAAAAAGTGAAAAGGTGGCACGACAGGAAGCTTTATCCTAAGTCATTTGTGTCGGGGCAGCAAGTTCTTTTATTCAACTCTCGTCTCCGACTTTTTCCTGGAAAGTTGAAATCAAGGTGGTCTGGACCTTTTATTGTCAAAACTGTGTTTCCACTTGGAGCGGTAGAGATTTTTGAGAATGATCCGGACCAAGCATTTAAGGTTAATGGTCAGCATTTGAAGCATTACTATGGGGACACGGAAAACCGGGAAGTGGTTAGTGTCGTTTTATTGTCAACTTGATTAAGGTACGCTACGTCAAGCTAATGACGAAAAAGAAGCGCTTCTTGGGAGGCAACCCATGATTTGTTGTTACAGGAACCCTTAGAAGTTAGTAACCTATCCAAAACCACAAAAAAATTAGAAAAACAGGGCAAGAAAAAAAAATCCAGAAGACCCCTGAGCGCCCGCTCAGCTCTGCTGAGCGACCGCTCAGGGCCCGACTGGAAGAATTTTTTTTAAGTCTTAAAAAAATCCAAAAAAAATCTAAAAAATCAAACTACGGCCCCATTACCCACAAATTATCTTCCCATTACCCACGTTTTTAACCCTCAAACCCACTCCTATTCAAATTTTACCCTAATCTCTACCCTATATATACATACAACTATTCCATATACTCCCCATACACTTTCAAACCTTAAACTCTCTCCCATATTCAAAAACACAAATCTTAAACACTTTTTCTCAGTTTCGATGGCACCCAAGAGATCCAGGACTATTGATAGCAGCAGCAATGTTCCTACTGCTGATTCTTTGAGGGGTACTGATGCGAGGCCTCATTTATTTGATAGGGCTGCTGAGGAGGAGTATACTAGGCTTCTGGGTAAGCCGATTTTGAAGAAGAGGGGATTCTTACCATCGGGGAGGGATGGTGAGTTGTTGCCAATGATTGCTGAGAAGGGTTGGATTGCTTTTTGTGAGTCACCAGAGGCAGTTCCGATGAGCGTTGTTCGCGAGTTCTATGCGAACGCGAAAGCTGAAAAGAATGGGTTTTCTATTGTGCGGGGGATGACGGTGGATTATCACCTTGAGGCGATTCACCGTGTGATTGGGCAGCGACAGAGGAAGCCCACGGAGGAGAATTGGAATGAGAAGACTCCTGAGGATTTTGACTTGGATTTGATTTGTGCTACTCTCTGTAGGCCGGGCACGGTTTGGACTTTCAAGACTGGGACTAACGAGTATCGCCATTTTCCGGTGATTGCGATGAATAGGTATGCCCGTGCATGAAATGCCTTTATTTACGCTAATATTCTGCCTACTTCACATGCACATGAGGTTACAGTTAAGCGAGCACAGTTGTTATGGGGTATTTTGAATGAGGAGTACTATTTGGACCTTGGTGAGTTCATCTACCAAGGATTTCTGAAGTTTTTGAGGGGAGCTAAGCACATGAACATCCCTTATGCATCCACGGTTATAAAGCTTTGTCGAGCAGTGGGAGTTCAGTGGCCGTCTCACGAGCAGTTGCAGCTGCCGGCTACTCCTATTGACTCCGGGACTCTGAATGCGATGCAGGAGTGGACTGGTAGAGAGCCTGAGGAGCATGGGTTGGGTTATCGTCTTCCAGGAGGACGTTTAGCACGCGGTGCTACCATGGCGAGACCAGGGCGTGATGAGGCTGGTTCTTCTAGAGCTCAGGAGGGTGCTGGGATGGCTGATGCCCAGTATAGGAGGCTGTCGAGGAGGATGGATGTTATGTATGAGATGCAGAGCAGGTTTGCTCAGGAGCTCACCCTTGCGCTTGGGACAGCTTTTAGAGGCCTTGGAGCTGACATCCAGTGGCCAGTTTTTGGTGAGGACTCTGCATATCCGCCTCCTGATACTCCACCCTCTGAGGGTGATGATGATGATGATCTCTCCGAGTAGGTATACCCTGTGTTCCTTTCTACTACCTTCACTGGGGACAGTGAAGATTTTAAGTTTGGGGGTGGTAGTTAAGGAATATTTTGTGTGGGTGTCATATAGTTACATATTCATGATAGGTTAGTTCATATAATTGCATACTTTTGCCATATAGTTTTTTTTATTATTTTATAGCTTTATTTATCATGTCATGTAGCTCATGCATATACCATGATCCCATTTTGCATTGCTTTACCAATTGATTTGTGATGTTGATGCGAGTGTAGTGATAGCGTTAAAGTGATGTTGAGTCTTGTAGGTTGACTGCATGCTAGAAACACTTGTAATTTCACTAAGTCTTAGAGAATGCTTAAGGACTATATTGTTGTTATGGTTTGATGGTTTTCAAGGTTAATCTATTGATTATGCTTAGAATTTATAATAGGTTCTTAGTGATAAAAGGCATGAAAAGAAAAATTGGAGTAAAAAGTGGAATTCATTGCTAATTGTGGTTAGGCGTCAAATGGCTAGTAGCTGGCTCGTATTTTTATGCGAGTAGTCTAGGGTTGAGCAAGATGGAGCGAAACGCACTTGCTCAGAAATTTTGAAAAAAAAATATAGAAAAAAAAAGAAAAAAATAGAAAAACAAAAGAAAAGAAAAGAAAAAAATAGAGAGTTAATGCATAATTGATCACGAGTGGGCTCTTTGGTATTCGAGTTATTAAGTTCTTAGGGGACTTTGTGCCTAGTGACCTAAGGCTTTTATAGTCTGGGATCCGCTAACCTAACGCTCGCTACATGGATGCCATTGCATAAGTCTTTTGTGAACCTCACTCATTGCACGGTCAAATAAACATTTGTGTGTTGTGTTAAATAAAAAGCATGATTCCGGAATAAGCTCCAGTAATATTGAAGTGTTATAAGTCATTTTGTGCCTAGAATTTTATTCTTCGTATAATCTGTGATTACCTTGAGGATAGTTGATTTATGATAATTGATCTAGTTTCGAAGCATATCTGTTAAGCATCCGCACACACCACGTTTCCGGCTGTATGTTGGTTTGCATGATTTGATTGATCTTTATTCGCCTAATTGCATTTGTTGAGATGTCGTAAGTTGGTTGGTTTGGTCGAAGTAAGGGGGATCGCTGCATTTCATATAGATTGCATTCATGCATGTTTTTGTTTTATTTTTGATTCTGTGATGCTTGAGGACAAGCATCGATTTAAGTTTGGGGGTGTGATAAGTGACATTTTATACCACTTAGAACGTCTTATAATGGCTTGAATTTGTGTCTTGGAATCAAGTATTTTGTGTATTTGATGTGTTTTTCTAGTGTTTGTGCATTTCAGGGTATTAATTGCATTTCTGGAGAGATTTCATCAAGAATAAGCCTTGGCATGTGTTTGGCATTGCAAGTGGGAAGATAGGAGCAGAATGCAGCAAGAAATGGGAGCAAAAATAGAGCATTTTCCAGAAGGGGTCTGAGCGCCCGCTCAGCTCTGCTGAGCGACCGCTCAGGAAGCTGAGCACCCGCTCAGGAATGCTGAGCGGCCGCTCAGGGACGGAATTTTAAAATAATTATTTTAGACTCCTGATTCTGTTTAATTTCCAACTTCTGAGTTAGCTGGATTTTATGGGACTCCTATATAAGTAGTTTTCAGAGACGTTTCACATAGGTTGGATCGTAGTATTAATCGAGGAGCGAGGAGATAAGGAAGAAGACCGTTTTAGCACACCGCAACGAAGAGGAAGCATATTTTCTTGTGATTCTTTATTTCGTTGTAACGTTGGATGCTAGTTTTCTTTGCTTTGAACCTATTTACTCTTGTGACGTACTCTGGTTTAATATAAGTAGTTTTAGTTATTATTCTCGTGTGTTATTATCATATTTTCATATGAACCCATGATGACGATGAGTGCCATCATGGGCTAATCGTGATCATGGGGTCGTAACGGATTTACTATGGAATTTTTTAGTTAGTTGTTTAATACCTTAGTGTGTGATGATTGTATGATATCTAGTATTGGTTGTGCTTATTCGTCTTATGTACGTCGCGAACATATAAGATAGGGTGTTAATCTCTTGTGAAGTGATGGTGGATCTTGAGATTTAGAACTTGCCATGCTACCATAGGTTCATGTATGTGTATGCATGATTAGTGGGTAACTCTAACCGTTTTACTTTCCTTGTGTAATCATAAGGAATAACTTGTGCTTAAATCGTTATGTTGTCAAATTCTGTAGACATATAGGGACATATAGGGTCTCAACATAATTGATGCCTATTCAACTTCTATCTTAATTGTGGATGCTTGGTAGAATGGTATTAGTACAATGAAAGTTGGCTTTTATCAGTTTCGTGTTGTTCGATTAATATCATCGCTGTTACATGCTAAGGGTAATGACAATGACTATTGAAGGAAGTAGTAATGTAGTTGTGATCTCATGTTTTTTTTAATATTGTTAATTCAAGTGTCAATTAAGTGCTTAATTCTCGTAGTTAATTGTAGTTAATATTTAGTTAATCAAATATAAGTGTTATTGTCTTGACATTGAGAAGTAATTATACATTGGTGAGTGAGTGTTAATTGAACATAATTAGTCTGAATCTCCGTGGGAACGAAATAGAAAGTATTCTATATTACTTACGAACGCGTATACTTGCGTGTATTATTAGCGCGTGTTTTCGCCCTAACAAGTGGCAACCCCATAAATAGAATAAGGGCTAGGAAAGTCTCGTGGATCGACCATATCCGGGTAAGAGTTATGAACAGGGCTATTGGCTTTGTTCCTTCTAATGGACATGTTAACAGGACGCATCTCATTATCATGAGTGTACATCAGCTTGAGAAAGACATCTAACTATTGATAAACATCAGGAGAGATATACACTCCCAATCTTGAAACTTTTTCTCAAGTTGCTTCATCAAAGCCTCCAAGATCATGTGCTCACTCCTCAATTTCGCACTATGAGTGGAAGAAGATGCGAAGTAGGTGTTGGCCTAATAAAAAAGAGATGTTCAAAAACTAACTTCAAAAAATATGTTTGATCTACTGAAGTCTACACTATAGATTTCAACCGACCAAATAAGGCTGATTAGCCTCCAAAGAAGGCCTTTGGACGACTAGATATCCCTCGGAGGGGACTCCGGCCGACCAGCCTCCAAGGGAGGCCTTAAGCCAGCCAGGCTCCTTTTGAACAATAAATTTGAAGTATTGAAATCTCTAAAAAGAAGAAATGTACTTGAAAGAAGGCATGAGCCTCGCGCATCTCCGCTTCAAGGAGTTGTTAGCATAATAAGAAAATTTTGACTAAGGGTAAAGTAGGAGAAAGGAAATACCCTCAAAAGAAAGGCCTCCCAGGCCAGCTTCAACAAGCATCCTTTAAGTCATGAAGACCCAAAAGTGAAAAGATGAAAGCTTGAAAGGAGAAGATTTGAAGATGGATAGAAATCAAGGAATTCCATATGAAGTCCAAGGCCCATAATCAACACAGACATGGAAGTTTGTGCCCGAGACCCGTCACGGATATGATCAAGGCATGTTATCGAAAAAAGAGGAATTTTCCCTCGAACCGATCAAAGGATCCTAGAACGAGGCCTCGATCTACCTAGCACTCCTCGGATAAAAATAAAAGAAAAAGGATGAAAATCTCGATATGCTAATCCGAAGAGATGAGATTCAACGCTCAAGTTATGATTTATGGCCAACTATAACCACGACTAAACTTCGACAAAGGCTATTGTCTACCTAGAGGACCCTCAAACAAAGTTCAAGCATGACTGAGACTTCCTTGGACCAAGATTCCAACCAACTAGAGGTTCCTAGAAGGAACCTATGGCCGAAGGAAGGAAACTAGCAAAGAAATGAAGGTCGGAGGCCATCCAAGACATCCCATTGAGGGCATCCCGACTGACCTCCCTATATTGAAGCTTTCGTCCACCCAAGAAAATTAATGAATGAAGGTTTAAGGATGTCCATAAGAAGGTCTTGGAATGTCCCCAAACAAGATTTAGAGAAATGCTCGAACGGAGGTTCAAGGAATCCATGGAGAAAAAATCAAGGAAGTACTCAAACCCCCGGCCCTGGCCAACCAGAACCTTCTAGTATGAAGATCCCATCCGACCAGAACCATCTAGTATGAAGGTCCTTGCCGACTAGGTCGGGCCGACCTCCCAAAATGGATGGTTAAGTCTGACTATGAAGTCCTCGAATGGACGTCCAAAAATGTTCATGAGCCTATAGGAATGACCCCAAAAACGGTTCCAGGATGTCCACGAACGAAGGACTTAGGATGCCTATAAACAAAGGTTCAAGGAAGCCATAAAAGGAGGGCAAGGAATGTTCCCAAATAAGGCCCAAACAACCCATAAAGGAAGGGTAAAGGAATCCGAGGATGATTTTTTTAAAAAAAAATCCTTGAAACCCCTACCCTAGCTAACTAGAGACCCTGGGATGAGGCCCATGGCCGACTAGGCCAGCCGACCTCCTAAAATGGAGGGTCTAGGCTGACTAGACCTTTTGTGATGAAGGTTCTTGCTGACTAGAGTGCTCTAGAAAAAAATTTATCGAGAAATCCTTTACACCCCTACCCTGGCCGACTAGAACTTCCTGGGACGCCGATCCTTGCAGACTAGGCTGGGTCGACCTCCCAAAATAGAGGGTCTTGGCCGACCAGGACGTCCTCGAAAGGACGTCTTGGTCGGCCAGAACGTTCTCGGGTAATATTTTTTCAGTTTGTCGGGAAATTTTTGGGCCACAAATTAAAAATATTCATATTTTTGGATTATCCCAGATTAGGGCCGTTTAGTGGAATTTAGCCATGATTAAGGTCGATTAGTGTATATTGCATGTAATTAGCCTATATCAAGGTTAATTAGAAACTTGTGAAATATGATTAACCTCGATTAGGGTCATTTAACATCTTTATACTCGAAATCAACCTAAATTAAGGTTAATTAGTGACTATTATATTGATTAGAGCTGATTAGGCTCGATTAGCTTAAAATTAGGTTGTGTAAAGCCTAATTCGTAGTTTATACATGGAAATTAGTCCCGAATTGGGGTGATTAGCCCCAATTATGGCAAGTTAGTAGCTTTTACCATATAATTAACCTTTGTGAAGGTTAAAAGGTTATTAACACTCATTCTATAGCCCCGATTATGGAAGTTAGTGTCAAACACTATTTAATTAGCCTATGTGAAGCCCCAAAGTGTGTAAAATCACACGATATATATATATATATATATATCATTGTAAATGTGTAAATCGCTCCAGAGTTTACGAACAAACGACGATACCCATAACGGGCCGATACGCATGAAAGGATGATAACCATGAAGGGCCAATACTCACCAAGGGCCAAAAATATTCCAAGTCACGAATATACCATTATAACTTCCACGAAAGTTCGAGAAATTTTTTAAGAAATTAAGGGGGTAAATGATATGGGTCTGAAGTAAACCCAAGAGACATAATAAATCTCGTATTAGTTATACTTGAATTTCTTGTCCAAAACCCAATACGAACCATGTAGTTTGAGTCATGTCATAGACGAAAGCGGGCTAGTCCCACAGCGTCCACGAACGAGACCATTAGTGGACGAGGCCCAATACGGCTAAAGTAGAGACATGGCGTTCAACATGGACACTAACTCTTACAAGGAAGGATCTAGAATTTGCTGCCTTGCAAAAGTCTTAATTATCTTTTAAGTTGGAGACTTGTACATCAAGTCTACCAACCCAAGTCTAAAACCGTAGACTCAACATCAATATAAAAGGCTCTATCACTTAACCTAGAACTATGTTGGATTGATTCTCTAAAATACAGAGATGCGTAAGCATGTTGTAAGGATCGTTAATCCTTAACTCAAGAATAGCCATTTAAGCTCAAAGCTCAAATCAAGAAAACACATTCACCCTAATAAGTACTATCAGAGCAAAATCTAAAAGTAAGCAGATTAGATCTTGGAAGTATGAGTGCATATATGATCAACAATATCAAGATTCATATCTTTGACAAGGTAACTACACTATGTGGAAAAAGAAAATGATGTTCATCAGGATGGCCAATCTAATGTATATTGAAATTCTTAAGCATGGACCTTTATTCCTATGGTAAGGTTTCCTGAATTAACAGAAGGATACATAATCATTCATGCACACTTTGGTCCTAAAGATCCATCTACCTACACTGAACCAGAAAAAGAGAAGGTTGCACTTGACAGTGGCCTACAACTCATAATCATTGAGTCTCTTGAAAATGTGATGTACAACAACATTATCAACTGTGAGTTAGCTAAGCAAATCTGGGAAAAGATTGAGATATTATGTGAAGGAACTGAAGAGGTGAGATCTGACTTGATAAGGATTTTGGTTTCTCAATATGATGGTCTCATGGTTAAACCAAAGGAAGGCATTACTGAGGTCTTTGAGAGATTCAACAAACTGATAAATGATATGCAACTTCATGACAAGTACTATGAAGCTGAAGAAGTTAACCTGAAATTCTCGCTCACTTTTTCTGACCACTTGGAACAAAAGATCTCTGTAATAAGAGAAGGAAGAGATTTAGGGAGAATAAATTTGGAGATTTTGTATGGCATTCTCAAACCTATGAGCTAAAAGTGATGCAAAAAAAGTCATTGAAATTGAGTCAAGGGCATGTTGTAGATGTATCAAGTGCCTTGATAGAAAATGACAAGATAATGACAGAAGATGAAGTTGAACCCCGGACTCAAATTGTTCAAGCTGTTGAGCAGAAAAACAAGGAACCTAAAAAATAAGTTATTTTGGAGTTGGAAAAGGATGAGTACTATACTCTTGATGAGTTGGATGAAATGGACCAATCTATGGCTTATCTAGCAAGAAAATTTTCAAATATCAGAGTTAAGAAGCCTAGATATTTCAAAGGTAAAGGCCAAACATCCTACAACAATAACTGGAAAGGAAAGACTCACACAAATACAACTGGAAAAGGTGGCTACAAGTCAGGATCTGTGGACAGATAAAAAATTAGATCCTACAATTGTGATGAACTTGGTCACTTTGCCACAGAATGAAGGAAGCCAAAGAAGGTGACGAAGTACAAGGCTTATTTGGAGCTTGAAGCAAAGTATGAAGCACTTCTGAGAAAACAACAGGGAAAAGCTTATATTGTAGAAGGTAAAAGTTGGGATGACACGGATGATGAAGATGATTGTAAAGGATATGGAAACTTTGCTCTCATAACATTGGAGTAAGGTGAGTCATTTGTATCAAAGTATGAGGTACCTATCCTAACCTCCATTAATTTAAATGCTACAAAATATAAGGAAACTGTTGAGAAGATGAGTGTAGAAATGTTCCACATTCATATAAGCATGGTCACAGCTACTGAGGAAGTGAGTTCGCTATCAAAAGTAAATGAAAAACTTGAGATTGAAAAACAAGAGCTAGAAATGCAACTTGTTAGTCTAGAGGTAGTTAGACAAGAAAATTAATACCTCAAGAACAAGCTGAAGTGTGTAGAGGAAATAGAAGTTGTGTTCAAAGAGAAAGTTGAGAAGAATGAACTGAAGCTCAAATAATTGAAAAATGCATCTCAACTGGTTGTTCAGAATTATGAGAAGAACAAGCCATTTGCAAATATAGCTATTGGTTTGGACTATGACGTTGTTGGCTCTCACAAGAAAAGTGATGTTGACTAGGGGAAGGGTAGTGTGAACCAAGATGTTCATATGATGCTCAAAAAGGTGAATGCACCCTTGTTCAAAGCTTGTAAAGTGAACTTCAGTGAGGTAAAGCTTGTCCCCAAGTAGGAATTTGCATATAAAGACAAGGAAAAGAATGATGCAAAATTTGCTCTCAACACTGAATGTGAGAAGAAGCCTACAGTGAGTCTAACTGTCAAGAAACTAGTAAATGAGATCAAGAAAAATAGCACTGGAAAGAAGAAGAAAAAACATAAATGGAAAGATCGGTGTTAATAAAAGCAATAATTATGCTTGTGTTGCAGATGCTCCCCGAAAGTTGTGTAAAAAATGTGGCTTAATTAATTATCTAACTCACCTTTGTAAAAAGGCTGTTAGTGAGTCAAAGTATCGAGCTTGCAAATACAATGAGGCACAGAAAAATGACCCCTACTCTTTATGTGACAAGTTTGACTGCATTACATGCAATATGAAATTTATGACCAGTTATCATCATATGAGAAAAGATCTAAAGGAAGTTAATTTTATATCAGTAATCAAAAAAGAAAACGTTGATCAAACTAAGAATGTTATTCCTTTTGAATCTTCAAGTGTTACTTCTGCTAACTCTGTCAAGAAGAAGAAAGTTCCCAACACTGCTTGGGTAGCTAAACATACTTAAATCTCATTGTGTGTAGGGAAAAAAGAATAAAGTCATGTGAATTATTGACAATGGATGCTCCAGACACATGACATGTGATAAAGCTCTGCTATCACAGTTTGAGGAGATGGATGACCCTTTTGTGACCTTTGGAGATAACAACAAGGGATTCACAATTAGATATGGCAATTTGAATCATGGGCATGTTGTCATTGAAGGTGTAACACTAGTTGCAGTTCTTAAAGTAAATCTTCTCAGTGTTAGTCAATTCACAGACAAAAGTTTCAAGGTTATATTTGACAAAGAAGATTGCTCAGTCACAAGTAAAAAAGACTGGTGAAATTGCTCTGAAAGGAGTAAGGAAGGAAAGCCTGTTTTTTGCAGATATGAACTCAGCAAACAAGGACAGGATATGTTGCTTCTACACCAAGGCATCTAGTGAGAAAAGTAAACTATGGCACAAGAAGCTCTCTCACATGAACTACAAAGCAATTGATACTTTGGTGAAAAGAGAATTAGTGAGAGATATGTCAGCTTTGGAATTTGCTCAAAATAAAGTTTGTGAAGCTTGTCAAAAAGGCAAAATGAAGAGGTCTAGTCACAAGAGCAAAGCTATGAGTTCCATTAATGCTCCACTACAACTTATCAACATGGATTTGTTTGGACCTATAAATGTCATGTCCATATCCAAAAAAAAGTATGCTTTGGTGATGTTGGATGACTAATCAAGGTACACTTGGGTGGAATTTATGCATTCAAAAGATAAAACTCCACATATCATCATTGAACATATAAAGAAAATTGAGAAGCAGGCTGAAGATCAAAATTATGTCAAAAGATTGAGGAGTGACAATGGTACAAAATTCAGGAATACAATTCTAAGTGAATTTTTTAAAGAAAAAGGCATTGTTCAAGAGTTCTCAGCTACAAGAACACCTCAATAAAATGATATGGTAAAAGGAAAAATAGAACTCTAGTTGAAGCTGAAAGGACAATGCTGCAAGATGTCAAGCTGCTAACCAGTTTTTGGGAAGAAGTTGTTAACACAACATGTTACACTCAGAATAGATATTTACCAAACAAGAACTTTGGCAAGTCACTCAACTTAATTTTGTCAAAAAGAAAGCCTACTGTTAAGCATCTTCATGTGTTTGGAAGCAAGTGCTTTTTGCTAAAAGGCAACTCTGAATATGTTAGAAAATTTGACTTCAAAGTATTTGAAGCTACTTTTCTTGAATATTCATTAGAAAGGACTGCATACAGAGTCTATGTGCTAGAGCAAAAGAAAATAATGGAGACAAAAAATGTGACATTTGATGATGACAAGTATCCAGGCTTGAAATGCCTTGATGAAAGTGAAGCTGAACCTTTAAAGTTGAAAAACTCAATCTTGATAGTGATTCTGGAGATGAAGTAGAAGTCAACACAAACAATATTATGGAGGAAGAATCGAGTGAACCAATGAATTCTGATAATAACAATTCATCTCAAGAAAGAAGCATACCTGAATTTGGTGGCACAAACTCAGGGGGGAAAGGAGATGATAGTTCTGCAAGTCATGCCACCCATGCAGGGTTGATAGAAAGACGACTAGTTGAAGTTGTCAGTTTCTTGGACAAAGACTTGTATCATGGTATAGCAAGAAACAACAATCTGTGTCAACTTCTACAGCTGAAGCTGAATATATAGCTGCTGGAAGTTGTTGCGCTCAAGTGCTTTGGATTAGGATTTAACTAATGGATTATGGCCTAGTGTTACAAAAGATTCCAATCATGTGTGACAATACTAGTGTCATATCTATTGTTACTAATCTAGTTAATCATTGTAGAACTAGGCACATTGATGTAAAATACCATTTTATTAGAGAACATGCTACAAAGGTACTATTGAGCTTACTTTTGTTCCAACGGAAAAATAGTTAGCTGACATTTTCACTAAACCTTTGGATGAACCAACTTTCACCAGACTTGTAAGTGAAATTGGTATGTTAAACTCTTCATCCTAAAGGCAAGAACTCAGCTAACATGTTGCAGCAGATTAATTCCTGATAAATCAAAATAAATTTGATTTAATTAGGAATTAATTGGAATATGATCTATAGATATTTCAGAATTCTCTGTATATTTATGTTTCAAAATAAAATCTAACTTGGAATTTTTCAGATTCTAAGAGAAACTGTTTAAATATTAGTTCACATCATTAATATGTAAAATTAACATAAGATAATGTTAAGAAGATTAAAAGTATGTAAAGAACTGAGTTCTCGATAAGTCTAAATGACTTCTCGACAAGTCATTTTCTGACTTCTTGATAAAGTTCTCCATAAGTCATTTTCATGACTTCTCGATAGACTTCTCGATAAGTCCTTTTATGACTTCTCGACAAGTATTGTGGAGATCTCGATATACTTATGAAATAATTTAATTTAATAAATATTTCAGTAAAATATTTTTGATATAAAATCAATTATAATTTCAAGGTTATTTCTTCAATATAAATTAGAATAATTAAGTCTAAAAGGATAAACTTGGTATTTATACAACATCTCGATAAGTCACTATCTAGTTCTCAATAAGAGTCAGGAAAGTGACATCTCGATATGAGTTCTCTATAGGTCATGTGACTTCTCTACAATAGTTTTCAACCGTTCATTCTTCTCTTGTCGATAAGTCATATCTCTACCCTATATATACCCAGACATCTCGACATAACCCCTCTTTACACTTTCGAGATCTCAATTGACCTAGTTTCTGCGATTTTTCACCATTCTCAACCATTTCAAGATTTCTCTTTCTCATAACACTTACCCACTAAAACTCAAACTCTTCAATGGCTGCTAACAACATAAGGGTTGTTATCCCCAATGATGGGACAAACTTCGTGACTTTTGTTGATCCAACCCAAGCACGAATTTTGTGTGCCAAACTTTGGATTGTTGAAGTAATTAAGTTGTAAATTTGTTGATGGTTTAGTAATGGGTAACTAAGGATGGTTTAATATAAACAAAACTTTGAATCGTAACCATTATGTCGTTATCATGCTCGATTTTAGGGAGTATAGTTTTCTGCAGAACTTTCGAATCGTTAAATTATAGATTCTTGAAGGGAAAAGATTTTAAATTACAGAGCTTGTAACGGGGGTCGTTTAGGCGCTTGATTTTGACTTATATTTTAAAAATTAGGTCCATTTTAGTGAACACAACTTATACGTTAAAAACTGTTGTGGATTACCAACTTTGGGAGTCGAAATGGACCACTTAAAAGAACTGAAAACTTATGAAATTTTTATAGAAGTTATTTTATACAGTGAGGAAACTCTTGTAAAAAAATTTGCTTGAGTTATTAATTTTTCGATTTTATAATAATACAGGAGCCGAGGTTGCGCTAGTGAAAAATCTTTAGTAATCGCTTGAGGAGTCGACTTATGATATGGTTGAGTAAAACGAGCGTTAAGGACTAATGTGAGATCAAAAATGGATAGAGGAAGTTAATACATTTTAAGAAGGTAACATGGACTTTGTTGAACGATTATTAAATTGCATAGTTAACCAGGAAACGTTAAGTCGATATTAGAGACTAATGAAACGTTTTTTATTAATGATTATAGATTATCGGACGAACTCTCGTGCACCATCTACCTCGAGACCAGCAGGGAAGTTTACGAAACCTACCTCTGAATACCGTTGTGTTGTGAAAGATTTAATTACTTAATTATTATAATATATGCATGATGCCATATTGTTTAACCCTTCGCTCTTTCCTTGGCTTGGTGGTTATTACTGGTTCATCGGCCTGCAACGTTTCGTGAAGCGCCTTCTCCTGTAGCTCAATTTCTACCCTCTGGAGTTGCAAGGTCTTCAATCGCAGCGCATCAGCCTCCCTTCGTTTCTCCCTGGCCTCCGTCTCTTTTTCGGCTTGATCATCTTTTGCATTGCCCTTCTCCGCAGCTAGTTTTTATGCACTGATCTTGAGAAGCAAAACTTCCTCCTCGAGAGTTAACTTGATGACTCTGTCGGTGTCAACCAGGGAGGACATCTGTCCCCCGTCATGATGAGTGAAACCAGGTTATGGTGATTGTACATGGAATGTGTTCGCAATCCTCTCAGTATCTCGTTTATGATTCTCGTATTTCCTACAAACGACATCAAATGTTACGCTCAGATTCCTTCGATAGGCAAGAACCGCCTTCGGTCTAACAAGAACAGCCTTCGGTTATGACTTGAAAAGAAAGAGAATGCGAGGGATTATCCCCTGATTCACCCCCGGTGTGAGAATCAGTAATCTAGAAGTATAAGTTGGGTTTGAAAATATAAGAAAGTAGTGAGAGTAGAAAGAATAGGTGTAAAAAGTTGTTTGTTCCTTTCTTTTCATGGGGTATTTATACCTGGTCCTGATATAAATGATTCGTCTGTTATGCATGTAATGCTGACGACCGTTGATACCTGAAAAGGGGAGACGTTATGATTCATGTGAATTTTAAACGGTGGAATGAAGCATTGGGCTTCGGCCTTAGTCGCGGGGTGGGCCTTCGGTCCAATGGTCAAGAAATTTAATGGATTTTCGTTTGTTGGGTCTTATAAGGCTCATAGCTAACAGCTTGCTTTTATGGTACTGATGCTATTTAATGCACGGGTTTACGTTCTTGATTATATGTTTGATTGGTCATAATTTATAATTATCTGTATTATGATGCTATCCTGTTATTGCATCATGAAGTGGTTGGTTGGTTGAGTGAAAGTAGTCACGATAATGATCGACAAGAATTAGCTATGTTACGTTATGGCAGTTTTTATTGATAAAAGAGAGCCAATGTATCTGTGTTGAAAACTTCTTGTTACTTCCAGTGTGCGGGGAAAAACTTGAAACTTCTTTTTACTTCCAGTGAGCGGGGGAAAACTTATTACATTGTGCCTGGTGCGTTCTGGAATAAGGAGAAAAGAATCAAGATTCTAGAACAAAAATTACTGAGCAATAAATGAGCAATCTTGTCAAGATTGGTGTTTGTGCATAAAACAATACCTCAGTGTAACTGTATAACTTTAAAAAATAGAATATCATTAGCAATTGGGATCACCGTAACTCCAAGCATCACTGGCTAGGCCTAGTGCATGGTCATACAATGCCAGTTGCTTTATCAAGTGAAATGTGTTTGTCACAAGTATATAGCATCGCATTCTTCCGTTCCAGCAAATAAGAAAACTCAATTAGCTACTCCTGGTTTAAACCAGCTTTAATTACAAGCTTTAAAAGAATTAACCAGAGTCCATACTTTGATCAATAATATACACCACAGACTAATTGATATTAGTGAGGTGAAACATTGGGAAAAGCAGGATTATCAACAAATTCTGAGAAACTTCTTTATCATTCTCCAAGGTGCAAGTATTAAACTATTTTATAGTTTTTTAGTCATCAGACAGATACCTGTTGCTCACATCTTTGAGATGTGATAAGATTCAAGTCATTAAAATTATAAACTTATATTGTTACAGTCCCTAGTCACATAATAATAAGCCTGCCCATTGATTCTTAGTGCAGCCCTTGTATTCATTTTTATACTTCATTATCTCTGCATGTGTAATGTGAAACTGCCAACTGCAAATGCCTTTACAACAGTAATTAGAAAACAAAACAAAAAATGTCTGCTCTTGGAAATACGATGTAGTTGCAAATGGTGGGCATATCATGAGCCACCATGGCGGAAAACAAGTACCGACCTATAAAGGGCAGCAACATGCAGGAAGCAGATAAGAGCAATAATAAAATCATCCAAGAGACCAACTACTCCCAACACCCCTGAAGGAGAAAGTAGAAGTAATTCAGTCTGTTGATAAAACTACATTTCTATAATAAACTTGGTCACAATTAATTAGCAATCTATATAAATGAACCAATATACCTTCTGGAATGATATCTACGGGGCTTACAATGTAGATGGCACTGATTATCATCTGCATAGAAGACAGAAATTTTTTGCGTTAAAAACAACGAAGAAACACTTCTCCAAGTCACTTAGGCAATAATTATGACGGATCTGGTGGGAAGTTACAATTCCATTTATAGGGTGTATGAATTTGATGTGATCAACCAAAAAAGGCAAGATTATTCACCATAATCTACAAATACGATCAAATAATATATACAAGTCAAATCTTTTCTCTTGTCAATTAGTTTTTGAATCATTTAGTACCTGATCATATTCGAAGTGATTGCATATTTAACAGGTATGATACCAGCTTCATTCAATAGTACTTTTCAGTCGGGATATGAGCAAATATTTATACTTTCCAATGAATGTAGACAGATAAAAATCTTATAAAGGATTCAATTTTGTACGATCCTAAACTACTCTTAAGACCCTGGAGTTATGTAATACTATAATAATTTAATGTCGAACATAATTCGTCTACAAATAAAACTTCTTCCTGAAGAGACGGGAATATCATATAAACTAACTATTTTTCCGAGTCTTCCAACTTCTTCCGCTCAAGCTAGTATGCCATTTTACCATAGTATGCTTAAAAACTCCAGCCCCTTAACATAGGGACTTCCCCTCTATCTTGCCTACTTAGTGAAATTCTGAACTTTGCTTCATGGAGACTTTCTTTTTTCCTCTAAACTTGATTATGTTGCTATTAGGACAAAATTATTTACCTTGGTCCATGCTACAGGTGTTTACAAATGTTCAACCCCGCTGACTACTCTCACCAACCTTGATGAAAGAAAAAAGTGCATTTTACGGAACATAAGAAAATCTATACGTGTCGCAATAGAATTTAAAAAGACCAATCAGTATTATTTAAACTTACTTTTAGTGACCAACTCCCTCAAAACCTTAATGTATTGGCCATTGGGGAAATTCACTAAATAGATCTTATCATCTTTATTCAAGGGTAGCCTAAAGAGAACTAAAATGTTCACTTTCAGGACCTTGGAAGACAAAGTTAAATAGATAATGTAGACAGGATTGTAAGATAAGGAGGCTGCCAAGGGCAGCCCCTTTAATTCATCAAGAATAAACACAAAATCCGAAATGAGGATGTTAAAGACTGCAGCAAAAAGACCAAAAATATAAACTCTTACATCCTAAATATACTAACATGAAAGTATACCATGGCACAAGATTATGCACAAAAGAATCTAAAATATCTTCTCTCTCTAACAGAGAAAACTACTTCAGTATCTAATTGTGATAATATAAATCACTACATAACATTATGTCTTTGAGGTACTGGATTGAACATAGAACTCTTTTGCTGGTCATTCCTCAAGGAAAAAATCTTGGTGGTATGCAAAGTCAAGTGGTTGATTATTCTTAATCATGTACATGTACTAGTTTAATCTAATGGGACAGAGGAAAAGAGTTAATCATGTTAAAAGACATAGGTATATATTTCAGTGACACGTGCAAATATGTTTGTATATTTCCTTAATCAACTTAACTGCCAAATAGACGCGTGCTCTGATTACAAGTGGAAGAGATCTCTGGGGATCCATCATTTCTCGCAACAATCTCCTGAGGAGGAAAGGAAGATCTTGCACTCTCTGTCAAGGAAAGAAATATTTTTAAATAGGAAACACTGTCATCATGCCAATAACATGAGATGAAAATAGTAGTATCTATTCAAAAAATGTGTAATGTAAATTAAATTAACTATTCTAGATGCAGGAAAAAACAGATATACAGAATTATATTTTAACGTATACATAAAAAAGGATTCATGAACAGAATATAATTCTGAGAGAAAAACGGGAATTGAGAAAGTTACATTACTTATTGCAAAATGAATTTCAGTATGTTCCTTGGTACACAACACAACAGCAACATCATATTATCCATGCAAAGTTTCATATTCTACGAAAGCACTGACGAGACGACCCAGACTATTTGTACTCAAGCGTACACTAGCAAACTTCTACACTCCGTTATCTGGACTCTCCATGTTTGTCCTTATACCCATGTCCGCTGAACAATACATGGGTGTGGGTATGGGATCTAAGTTGGATCCTTCTTATTAAAACCGAAAACCTCACCTTGTAGCATCTAAATTCAAAATGAAATACAAGGTCTCCTCACAAATAGTTTTTACAGAGTAAAGGCCACACAAATGACTTGTTTCTATTGTATCTTTTGGTTTCTACAACTAGCGTGCGTATGATTTATTTGTAGTGAACACTATATTTATGATTGTGCAATGAATCAGTCTATATGAAGTATTACTTCTTTTAAGCTTACATGCCGTCCATAATTAAAAAATCCTAGTCACTGACTCTTAAATCCGCACCCATGCCCAACACCCATACCGGAGTCCGGGTTACATAGGTTCTAGAAATAAGGACATAAATAACACACTAACACCATTACTAACTACCTATAAGACTGCTCTACAGCTCTACATTGATTCTTAACAAAGTGTCGCTTTTAACAAGTGTCCCGGTAGGCTAATATTTAAAACTACAAAATAAATTCTGACTTGATAAAGCACACTAATAATAAATCTAAAACTTTGTATTACAATTATACTGTGAAAAGCACATCAAATGTTGTATAAAAGATTGAAGAAAAAAACCCTAAATTATTTCCTAAATCCAATATTAGCAAAAAAAACTTATTTTGGGGACTGAGCCACGGGAGCTGGAGAAAGAATTTATAAAACCACATTTTACAATATAAAATTTAGTTCAGCAACCCTTCATGATACATAATTAAACCTGAATGAGGCCGGCTGGACGTTGACCAAACATACGGTTGTATGTCTCAACCTTTCCAAGGATTTCAGAAACCTCGGGATCATAACGCTGCTGCGATGATGACTCGGAAGGAACTAACAAAGTAATTTGGCGACGGCATAAAGGACAGAGGCAAGGCTGAAATGTAGATCCGTGATTCCAAACTTGTAAGATGCAATTACCTAATAAGAAAAAAAACGGTAAGCAGTCAGTGCCTCAATGTAAAATGATGACAGCTGAAGAAGAGATACGACATGTAGATATTGATCAGAAATTTTCCTAGCATTTTGTTGCAAGATGCCAAACATTCACAGATGAGATCGTAAAGATAAAATCAAGGTTGTAAAAAAAAACCATCTTTGCTATCTCCAAATAAGATAAACAACAGATGAGGACAAATACTTAGCAACCCTTCTGTATATTAAAAAGTAATGCAACTACAGACTCTCATTGAAAAATATACGTCATAAACACTTGCAAGCATCCGGTGTACATATACAAATGAATACAGACTATAAACGATACGTACAAAACAAGGAACAAGATCTTGCCTCTTTCTTAGGAATTTGGAGAGTGACGTGATTAAAACACTAAAGTCTTTAAGTAGGGGGATCTTCCTCCCTCAAAATATAGAAGTAGGGTGGGAAGCCTCAGCCACCAATGATTGAACATGATACATGTTAATCAATACTTCAAAGCCATTTACACCTTATTTTTATTTCATTCTTTTAATATACTACCAAACTACGATCCAATTTACGAATCCTAATTAATTACAAGAGCTGACATACCTTAGATTGAGAATTTATATTTTATGTATAACTAATTTTAAGACGCTTGTGATATTTTTATAATTCTATTCCTCCGCCTCATGAGAATTACCAGCTCTGTCACTGATTTCGGTTAGTGTTTATGGATAGCACTGACAAGGACACATGTTGACCACCTGAAGACTGATACTCGGATCACGAATTATTTTTGACAATGCTTGATAGCAAAATTCTTAAAATTGGCTAATAATTGAGCATAATTTTGTTATGCTTACTATTAAATTCGCTATTTGAAGCAAAAATGAAACTGTAAACTGAAACAAAAAACAATCATGTTGATAATAAGTAATTTGTAGAAATGAAGTGCCTAAATCTACAATTAAACCTATTGCAAACAGATATGATAAAAACGAATAAATCAGATACAACAAGTAGAGTAATGTATAAAACCCTAAAAATGAGATATGAGTGAGAGAGACCACAAAACCAATGAGAGCAATTGGCTTGACAAGGAACGTCGAAATTGTTATGGCATATCGAACACCAATCGTTCGCCGGCGGTCCGTCCATTCAATTTCCGGCGTCTCTTCTTCTCTCTGCAATTTTTCCTTTTAGCTTAATTTCTGCTGCAATTTTATTTTTTTATAATAAATGTTTTGTGTGCGCGAGTGTGTGCCTTCCTGATTAAGTCAAATAAATTCTGGTACTGTTTTGATGACTATCAGAGCATTTCACTTTGGTTCGGGTTATACAACAAACTCTTTTACTAAGCCGTCGCACACGGGCACCGGTTAAAATGATTGCGATTTTACTAAGCCGTCGCACACGGGCACCGGTTAAAATGATTGCGATACACGGATTACATAAATTATTTTTTAATTTGTTTAATTTTTTTTTTAAAAATAAATTAAATTCTTAATTTTGTTCATTAAAACTTTAAATGATATAACTTCATAATAATTATATTAGCAGACGTATATATTCAACATTTAAACTTATTTAAAATAATAGCATTGATAATGGGAGGAAATGTTATTATAACGAAATTATTATTTTATTGAGTGTAAAAATATAATATTTTCATTATATTGGGTCCTTAAAAAAATTATTTTAGCATGGTGATTACTTAATCGATAAACTATAATTCTATAAAAGATATTTGAAAAAGACAATATTACTAATTGAACGATATAGTTTTATAGATAATTCTATGTGTATTTTTAAAAAAATAATACTTATGTTTTAATTAAAATTTGATTTTTTTTAATTTACATCAATAGGATACAAATTATACTTAATCTAATATTAATTTGACTTATCTCGCGTCAGTGGTTTACATTATTTTATTTTAGCCCGATGCCCAACACACAGACCAAATCAAACTAATTATTTTAGTTTATTTTTAATTTTTTTAAGTCTGGATCAGTGAGATAATTTTGTTTTAGACTGAATACTTAGTATATATTATTTTATTAGTGTTGGTCGAATTGTATTTTTATTTTAGTTCTGTGTTATTCTGAATCAATTGTATAATTTATTTTTTATCCTGGATAAATAAAATATATTATTTTTGTTTATCCAAACTCAATAATATAATTTTTTTAGGAGGATTGATAGTATTATTATTTTATCTAAACTCGATTGGCATGATATATCAACTAAATCTTAATAATTATATTTAGTTTGCTTAAATTTAATTTAGCCCGAAGTAACAAATTAGAATAATATGGAACTCGATATGAATTAAAATATAAATTGGTAGAAAAAATTGAATTTAATATAAATTTTAATGATATAGAGTTCGATATAAAATAGAATTGAAATTGATAAAGTAATAGAGGAAGTTGACTTCAATATCAATTAGAATTAGAATGAATCTACTTAATAATTAGAATTAGGATAATTAAGTGAGGATAATTAAGTAATTTCATCAAGTACCGACCAACCTACTACCAAATTTTTAATATTTCGTCTATTATAATATAGTATATATATATTAATTAATTTGGATTTTCGGTCATTCTAAATAACAAATTTAAAGAAAAATTATTGGTTTTTCTGAACTATCCTATAATTTTTTATCATAGGAATTCTTAATTTCAACTCAATATCACAAATTGTGTTTCACAGCGGGCTTATAAAACACAGACTTTAATGTCCTATTCCCGGAATCCATAAATTTGATTCACTAGCGTGTTCATGATCACATTAAACACTAAATATAAGAAGGCTTTTCTTCCATAGAGGGTCATCTTATATAGAGGTCCAGAGAGAACCCTTACTTTAATCTCAGCCCTTAAATTAGAAATAAAGTTAACAGTCCATATAATTTAACAATAAAATATAAGAAAAATATAAGTAGTAGATTTCATATCTCTCCGACGACTTCCCTTCCAACGACGATTTCATCTCTCTGACGACTTCCTCCAGCAATTTCTCTATCATTGTATCTATGTGATTTTCAGCTTATGTCTCTCCGACGATTTCTCTCTCCTTGTGTCGATCTCTGCGATTTTAACAAAAAGTATGCATCCATGTCAATCAAGCTCATATTTTTGAATCTATAATTGAAATTAAGTTTTCATAAATTTTCTCTCTTCCTCTTTACTTTTTTGTCCTAATGATTGTTAAATTTAAGTTTGCTTCAATGAAATCAAGTTCGTATCAGTTATAATTTTACAGTGAAGTTTGATTCTACTACTAAATTCATTCAACTAGGATTTTGACATGAACTTATATGCATCATAGTAAAAATTCATATTGTATTTCGTTGATTAGAGGTTAATTGTGGTTGAAAATTGATGCTTGTTTTTGTGTTCTATAATATAATCAATATTTATGTAATAATTTGTTTTTTGTGTTCTACTCTGGTTACAAGTAGAATTTATATAGTGCATTTTGTAATCTAATTATTCTATAATGTAATTTATTCGATTGTGTTAGGATTAGAGTAGAGTGCCTCTGAGATTTTAGTAGTTCTTCATTTTTATTATATATGTAGAAAATTGTGTTATTATTCCTAGGTAGAATTTTATATTTGATGTTATGGTTCCCATTAGAGGTCATTTTACTACTAAAGTTGTTGCATATATGAGGATTAAAGAATGTTTAGATGTTCTTCATTTTTATCTATTTTCTCTAGTATTGTGTTATGATTTTTAAAGTAGAATCAACTTTTTATATTATTACATATTTTAGTAATATTGTTAGGTTTCTATATGAATGTCTTTAGTACTTAATATTATGCAACCTTGACTCATTCCGACAATTTTAGTTGTTTCAAATATTATGTAGTATGTACTTGTCCTTGATCATTTTAGAAAGCAATGCAAACTTTTAATAAGAAAATTAATACTTAATAGCATTAGAAGTGTTAGAATAATAGTGAAAAATAAGAAACTCTCAAGTTTTCTGATTTGTGTTTCTGATATATGTTGAGTAGTATTCTACTTGGTTTCTTTTTGTAAAACTGAGTTTTCTTTCTGTAGTTTCTATACCGTGAAACTGAACTGAACCAAATGCATCTCAGGCCCTTCAAGGCTTCTTTACTTTCGTCTACTCAATAGTGAAGTCATGGAGATGCATACATGTATTACAGTATTAGAATATGGCAACATAGTAAATTAAAATTATTTATAATGTTACCAGATTTAATGTGTTAATTTTTCGGAAGATTTAAATCAAATTAGTAGAAGCTTAATTTTATATGCATCTAGTTTTGGTTGACTCTAGGCAATTAGCTTTATGTGACCCATCATGACATGCACGTCATTGTTTGATTATCTAAATAGAAATTCATGCAGATCATCCTCATCATCCGACATAGTTACTCATGTTCCTTCACTTACTGTCCCTTCTAGAGAAAATTGTAGAGTACTAGAATCACTAACATCCAGGTGCTAAAGTGAAGAATTAAGATTTTAAAATCCTCTAAAATATGCAAACTCATAAAATCCCTATATAACAACTAATGACATTGAATGCTAGGATATTAGGATTTATCTTTAAAATGATAGGGCAATAATCGTTTAGAGCGTATCATTATATTTAGTCGATAAATTTCATATGTAATTTTAAAAATATGTCAATCTCACAAATAGTAGTCTGGATTCTATTACAAGTAGCTCCGTAGAATTATATAAAGTTACTTATCACGAGTTTGGATGAACTTTACTCATAGTAACCTACATTTAGTAGTATTATGAAATAAAAGCAAGTAGATATGATCAGAATAAATTGTTGGTAAAAATATTGCATTATGTACTAGGTTTATTTGTTTTATCTGACATAGTTGCTAATTAAGTCTATATTAATTTTTATAGAACCACTAGCCACTACTAGGAAGGAAGATTCAAGCTGAATGAGCACCAAGTATTGGATAGTGGAATTATGAAGAAGGATTTTGAGCGGGATTATATATTAGCATTGACAGTCAGAAGTTTTTTTAATTTTTAATTATATTTTTTCTATGATCAGGTTTCGAGTGAACTAAAAAGTCAGACCATATTCTACCGTTGAACCAGATTTGATTCTAGTTTGTTTTTCTTAATTGTAATGCACCATTACTTTTGGTTCTACCCTAGAACTGGTTTTCATAATTTTTAAATGCATTCTCATTATAGTAGAACCAAATTAATATTTACTTGATAGTCTTGTCAAAAGAATTTTGGTGGGTGTGAAGTACTCCGATGTACCAGTTCAGAGCAAAGGAAGTTCAATGTGCATCTTGTCGTCACGTGAATGAGATTGTGGTTTGTAATATTACTATTTCTTTGAAAAATGCACAAGGGCATGATGCTTTCAGATTGAGTTTTTAATTAATTATGTTATTACTTCTTTCTTTGTGTATGAAGGAGCAAAACAAACGACCACCCATTTCTGTACAATAGGTGAATGAAGGCGCAAAATAGATGATCACTCCTTTCTGTACAACAGGCTCGCGATTGACGTCACGAAATCTCTAAGCGCTAGACTAACATAATTATTTTTACATATAAGCTTGGAAGCTGAACAACAGAGCATATTAGTCCAAGATAGTGGGAAATCTTGGTTTAGATAGTTTGGAATCATGGTTCATAAATAGATCAAAGTAATTTTATCAGAACATGTTATTCCTTTACAAAACAATCACATATATGCAAGTAGTTTAAACAAAAAAATAATCAAGATAAAGAGAAGGTAATATTCAATGTAAAAATACACTGAAACACTAATAATCCACTTAAACTGCAATGACAGAGTCTTATTGCCCAACTAGCCTTTACCACTTAGTGTGAGGAATCCAGATGCTTCAAATCCAGAAAAAATAGCAAAAAAGTAAGGCATGAAAGAAATGTAATTAAAAAAATAATGAATAGCTAACTATTTTAAGTTTATTTTTTCAGTTATTGTTGGATGATGTTTTGGTCCACCGTAATCTGCACTATAAGCGACAAAACCAGACTCATTTTTCTTCTCCCTGACAATTAGACTTCTTCGTTTAAAATTCGCCCCCTTATCCTATATGCCACCACTACTGGGCTTTTAACCTTTTCTATAGTACTTGAGCTTCTCGGAATCGGAGTAAATAAACATCCACCTCCACCATAGATTTTGTTGACGATTATATGTTAGCTACTTCCCGACTTCGATTCTTTGCTAGCTGCTACAAGCACATTTTCAACATGTACCTACATAAAATTTAACAAATTTTCTGTAACATTCATAGATCCTGGATAAGACTTGGTATATGTTTTTATGTCATCTCAGCAAAGGCCAAAGAGGTAGCATGTACACTTAAATTTAATACTACTTAATTTTAAGTGCGGTGTAGAACTATAACAATTACTTATAAAATTCCAACTACTTAAACAAGAGTATCAAATACATGTCAATAAATAAAGGACTAAATAGTATGTCACATTAGAACTCCAATCAAATACAACATCTCACACTTTTCCCGTCGGAGAGGATTCGATGTGCATTAGCAAAAAAGAATCCCATGATCTCCAAACACTATTAAAAAACCCAGCAACTATAACACCTTTTGTTGTTCTAAATTAAATATTATCCCTAAAGATATGGGAAATATTAGTACAAAATTGGATACATAAAGTTAAAATTTTATGGGATATAATAGGGAAGTTCTCTGTGCTATCAAAACAAGTTTTTAAAAATATATTTTAAAACAGAAAGGAAAACACATACATATCAACAAATCAAGTATAAAATAAATTATAAAAACTACTCCCTCAAGTTATCATTATATAACCCAGTTATGTGAGGGTGCTACTGCAAAAGTATACATAAGAGCAAACCACGTCAAGATTGTTTAAACTACAAAACAGGGTAGTAAGTTTGAATGTATACAAGTTATATAAAACTAGAATATACAAATTTTCTTCTCTAATATACAAGTTATACAAAACTAGAATTTAAAAATTTTCTTCTCTACTAGAATCAAACTATAAACACATAAACAAGCTTTAATTGTAAAATCAAAATTCAAAATTAAAGTTGTTGAATGTGCAATATAAATATACAGGAGATTATCTTAGGGTCACAACTTGCGCACACAGATTTGACATATATTCAAGACTATCTTAAAGATCATAGTAGAATCAAAATCTAGAAATAAACATGATAAAAAAATGTCATGTGATTCTACTATACAAGCTATATAAAAGTAGACTATACAAATGTGATTCTCCGGTAGAATTAAAAACTAGAAACACATAAATTACCTTATATCATACATCAAAGTTTACAAATAATTAAAATTTATAATTAAAATGAGATTTTATTACTTCTACGATAAAATCAATATTTACAAACAACAGATACACATGACTAAAAGTCAGATCTAGTGTATATATTACTCATCTGAACAGTAGAATCAACCACTATAAAAACATAGATTTACCTATACTATAGAATCAAAAATAAAAAAAATACAAATATGTTATATTCTATATTACATACATAGAAACCAATACATATTATTAGAAAAATCTTATTCTAGTATAGAACCCTAAACATACGATAAAATACAAAAAAACAACGTTACCTATTCGATGAAACATCTTGCAGCTATAATTGCTCAACCTCGAAATAAACCTGAAAAAAAATAATTAAAGATTTAAACGAATTCAAATATACGAACTAAAGTTTAATAACATGAAATTTTACTAAATAAAACGATTCTCAACCTTTTTGTGATGAAATCTTCATTTTTGAAGCTTAATCGCCGATCTGTTACTACGTTTCTTCATTTTCTCTCTTTCCCTCAATGGTAGTAGCTGATGGGAATATTACTATACACGCAACAATGAGACAGTTATATATAACAAATTAATAAGAATAGGCAAATTCAACCGAGTAACGAAAAAAACGAAGGCACAAACAATATATAATTAGAGACCGAATTGACAAGAAATTAGAGAAAATCACTTAGCTCTATGAAGCTTTATCAGAATTAGAGAATCAGCTGAGTCGCTAAGCCCTCGAGAAGACTTGACTGTTCTTGAAGAGATTATTGCCCCACTTACGCTGTGATGGGTTGCCGCAATATCACTTCCAGGATAAAACAGCTCAGAGCGATCCGTTCATAAATACGAGAAGGTTCAACAACGACCAGCACCTCAATTCACCAAAAAAATCAATGAATATATGTATGTATATGTGGGAGAGAGCCAGAGAAATGATGTTCAAGGGTTTTTATCTATTTTTCCCAATCTATCTCCCTCTCAGATTTTCACACACTTCAACTTTTGCTCTTCTCTACAAAAGTAACGTATGTAATATGATCTATTATTTATTGTATAAGAGTCTAATTATTATTATTAAAATAATAATAATCCTCACTCTAATATTAATATATAATATACTTATTTATGCAGAACATGTTTATATAGTTTTAGCAATTGGCTTCCAGTTCAGGCCCTGAGCATAAGCCCCAGGCCCTAAACAAACCAAAATTTTTCAGCACCTCAGGACCTGAACATCTAGCCTCAGGCCCTGAACATTCCAGAAATGTTTTCAGCATACCATCAGGTCCTGAGCTTCCAACCTCAGGCCCTGAACATTGCAGAAACTTATCTCAGCACATAATCAGGTCCTGAACCTCTAGCCTCAGGTCCTGAACATTGTATAAATTTCACCATATGCTTCTCAGCTAAAACCAAAACAACTCTTGTACAAATAAGCATTCTTGCTCTTATTTCTACATGGATTTTACTAAGAAAATGTCTTAGATCCAAATATGAAAGTTTATGTCCTTATAGCAAGGAACAACCTCCACTTGTTAATATACAGAAATTACATCAAGAAGACATATTACATGTGTCCTCAAATTTCCATTTTCTAAAAATCCCCCACAAATCCATACAGAAATGCATATCATATTTTATCATGACTTGTTTTTCAGAGTCGGTACCCTTTCGAGTTTGAACCCTTCTAAATCCCCTATTTTGATGGCTACCGGATATCGATGGAATATTTCACCTTGAATCTCTATCCGTTTGGTGTAACCACACTCCATAGACGATGACAAGTCATAAGGCTATGGTGCAGATCTACGACTTTGAGATGTTATGGTCTTGTCTCGATCCTGTTCGTCGAATGCTTCAAGGAATAACCCTTTCCTCTAATTACAACCACACAATTGCATTCGTTTAGCTGGGCATCTTCAAAGATCAACTGCTAATATCTCGTCTTTCGACTTGACTCCATTCAGAGTTTACAAATTCTGACACAGTATTTGGTCCATCAGAATTTATCAAATCTTGATCCAAAACTGTTACAATCAGAGTTTGTTAAAACTCTTGCTAACTATCAGTCCAAGTACCTCTTAAGGTTTACAGGGGATAGACTCAGATACATAAGTATCTAAAAGTATAGGGTAAAGGTACTACCAATTCATCCTTACAACTTGTTATTACCACATTGAAAACACTTTGAGTAGTCTCCTCTCAGGTGTATTGGGTTTCCGCTGTTGATGAATTATGATGGGTTATCAGTCTCATCCCCAACCTCGACTTAAGGACTACAGCATGCTCAAGCCCTTTAGTCAGCGGATCAGCTATATTATCCTGAGTTCCTATGAACTCTATAGCAATAATCCTATCAGACACAAGACCCCTTATAGACTTTAGTCTAACTTGGATGTGTCTCTTTGTTTTAGCATTATACTTTACACTTCTGACTTTTTTGATAGTTGTACGGCTATCACAATGAACAGAAATGGCAGGAAGCGGCATGCTTACTACAGGTAACATACTCATGAGTTCATGTTACCATTCAGCCTCTGTCCCCGTGGTATCAAGTGCACATAACTCAGCCTCAAAAGTAGACCGAGTAATCAAAGTCTGTTTAGAAGACTTCCAGGACACTGCTCCACCTGCAAGGGTAAACACATATACAGTCACTCCATCGGAACCAAATTTCTTAGCTATCTAACTTTCATCACTGTACCCCTCGAGTACCCCTGGAAATCTCCGGTAATGCATACCAAGGGAAATAATTCCCTTCAGATATCTAAGAACTCTATCCAGTGCCTCCCAATGAGTCTTGTTTGGACAGCTTGTATATCTAGCCAACTTAGACACAGAATAAGAAATATCTGGCCTAGTTACATTAGCAAGATATTGCAAACTCCCAATAATCTGAGAATACCTTAACTGAGACACAGGAATTCCTGAACTATTCTCGACTAAGGCAACTTTTGAATTATATGGTGTACTAGCGATTCTACAATTTGAATAACCGTACTTCTCAAGTATAGATTTCTCTATATCATGAGATTGTGACAAAATTATTCCATCAGTTGACTGAGTCAACTTGATCCCAAGAATCAGGCTAGCTTTATCCATATCCTTCATCTCAAAGTGCCGCTTCAAGAAACTCTGTGTCTCATTAATAATCTCAATATTGGTTCCAAACAATAAGATATCATCTACATACAAGCACACGATCACACAATCATTACCTCTAATCTTATAGTAGACACACTTGTCACTTTCATTAACTAAAAAATCGAAGTCTAAAACAGTTTCATCAAACTTTTTATGACAGTCTATAGGTGCTTGTTTAAGGCCATAGATGGACTTGACTAGTCTACATACTTTCCTCTCATTACCAGAAGCAACAAATCCCTCAGGCTGATCCATATAAATCTCTTCTTCAAGGTCACCATGAAGAAAAGTTGTCTTTACATCCATTTGATGGATGATAAGACCATGTATAGAAGCCAATGCAATAAGCATTCGGATTGTTGTCATTCGGGAAACTGGAGAATATGTATCAAAATAATCAATACATTCCCTTTGCCTAAAGCCCTTAGCAACTAGCCTAGCCTTGTACTTATCTATTGAGTCATCAGGGTTTAGCTTCCTCTTGAAGATCCATTTACATCTAATAGTAGAACACCCATGAGGGAGATCAACTAACTCCCATGTTCCGTTTGAAATAATTGAGTCAATTTCACTCTTTACAGCGCCTTTCCAATGCCTTGACTCCGAAGAATCCATGGCTTGACGGAAATCTAAAGGCTCATCCTCGACATTGTAAATGACAAAGTCACTTCCAAAGTCCTTGACTTAAGGCAGCCAAGAGTTGCATGCAAGCATTGTGGAAAGAAACATGGGGGAATTTGCAACAAGATTAATATGACATGTTATCGATGCAATCAGAAGGGGCACTTGACAAATGAATGTAAAGCTTAGAAGACAGGAGTTACGTATTTCAAGTATGTGAAGCCAGGTCACATGGCTAGGGAGTGTAAATCGATAGGATAATCAGAAATATGATGAGTGTAGCAACGACCAGTTCGACTATACCAGTTGAGGTATTGGCTTTACCTCTACCATTAGAACCAGTTCCATAAGCATCAACAAGAACTTTTAATTTGAAAATAAAGGATGATGTTCTAAATTCAGAGGTGATAGGAGGTAAGCTTTAGATAAACAATATTGAATCTAAATTATTAATTGATTCGGAGCTACAATATCTTTTATATCAGAAACTTTTGTTGGTGGACTAAATTGTGGTAAGAAGAATATGAGTGAAATAATGAATATAGTAATTGATAATCAAGAAAAGGTACTTGTAAGTCAATTATGCCCAGAATGTAAGATTGATATCTTTAGGCACAAGTTCCCAGTTGACTTGATACTCTTCAAGCTAGAAGAGTTTGACATAATCTTAAGGATGGATTGGTCAGAAAAAAATAATGCTCAGATAAATTGCAGATCTAAGAGAATTTATTTAAGGCTTGACGCCCTCCAAACCCGGGGTCTAGATTTGGGGGTCACTAATCGATAAACCATAATATAATAAACACAACGGATTATAATAATAGATATGAGCCCTTGCATGTAAAAGGATCGATCACAGGTTATAGTATGGAATAGGAACTAATACAAAACAAATGTTATTAAAACTTAGAAGTCTAATTAGTTTTACTAACCATTCAAATTTTATTACAAACCTCAAGACTATCCAAGCGTCCCAAACTGTCTACCCGGAAAACACATCAAACTATCTACAAGCACTCGACTTCTAATCAAACCTGGAACTCAAGCCTGCTCTGGCTTGGTTGAAAGATTAGAATAATAAACAAGTCTGAGCGAAAGAAATGCTCAGTAAGCAGTATAAAGTGTATACTTGAATTGATAAACCATATTTTGATAATTACTGAACAACAGGATAAAACCAGTGATGTTTGGTCAATAATAAAATCTTCACAAGCTATCAGCAAAAAACGATAATTTTTAGATTGGAATCTAACTCCGAATGACGTACTATCACATGCTGATCAGCCGGTGTGATAGCACTGGATCATGGTTCGTAGAAACATGTCCCAAAACATGAGTACTCAAATAAAAAGGCAATATATCTGCCTGTGGCACAAATTGTGTCATAATGTTTCATATAACACTTAGAAATAGCCCTCCGTTGGACCGTCCGTCCCGGTCACTTACACATTTATCCAATCCATAAAACATTTTGATCAAAGGAGCCGAATCAAATGACATCCTTAACAATATAACTCCCCATTTCTCATGGTCCAGAGCTATCTCAACAACCGATGGCGAAATAATTAGAACAACTAGTTATTCGCTAATCTCAATTCAAACTTTCACTGTATAGAGTAATTTGTAGTGAAATGTAAAAACGTTTACCTATTCTGAACTTAGAATAGTATAGAACTTGAATAATAGAGTCAGAATAATTATCACTTGAACAATAAGTGAAGATATAGATACTTGCATAATAGAATTAATAATAAATATCACTTGAACAATAAGTGAAGGTAGGGATACTTGCCGGGTATGCTTGATAACCTCTTACTATAACTCTGCTTATAGTTGCTGGCTACTATCTTCGTCTAACACTTGAACGCACTCCTTGCTACTCAATTCAATAAACAAAAGGACTATCGTAATTGACAGAACCAAACTCAATCGACGTAACTATACGTCTTGACATCTACCCGATCGTTTATCACTAGTCATAGCATTTTAAAACTTTAAACAGATAGCATGCATATCATATAACACGTAATCATGGTACTCATATAATACGTAATCATATATTTAATGCAACACATAAATTAGATCATTAATAGATAGGTCTCAGTACGTTCAGAATTGAAATCAGGTCAATAATAGTGTTTACCGATCAGATACCGACTCATAAGGACTAACAAATCAAATGGCATTGCAATACAAAAGAAATTAGGTCTTAAAGTTTTTTTATTAAAAACTTAATATTTTTCTGAGTCTATACGCGCTCGTTTCATATTAAACAGACGAACGGTTTAATTATTATGAATAAAATAAGAATTAAATAGAAATAAATCAATTAATAATAATATTAATTGATTTTTAAATACCAAAATATAATTTTTAAAAGCTTAAAAATAATTTTTAGAAATTATTTGAATTAATTATAAATAATTTACATTTACTTAACTATTTATAAATAAAATTAATTTATTAAATATTTAATCAATTAATTAAACTCATAAATAATTAACTAAAACGAATTATAAATATTTAAATCAAATTGATTTTTTTTGAAAATAATAAAAGAAAACAATTTTTTAGAATTTAAAATAATTTAGTAAATAATTTTTAGAATAACTAAATGATTTTTGAAAATAAAATAAATGATTTTTGGAAATAAGAAAATAATTTTGAAATAATTTTAAAACAGAAAATGTAAAAACAGATTTAAGGTTTGGGTTTTGGGGAAATAGAGATTGAAACCGGGTTTTTTTAAAAACAAAACGGGCCGGGTTGCCAGAAAATCCGGGTTGCCAAGAACAACCTGCCGGATTTCTGGAAAACCCAGAAACCGGCGAAAGTTTCCAGCCAACACGGAAAATTCCGGCGAACCAAAACAGCCCCCATTGAGTTCCATTTGTTAGCTATATGACACCCAAATAATTCCTTGATTCCCCAGAAACGCGAGCCAGCCGACAGCAACCGCAAACGATCCGCCGTTCGTCCTCTCCGGTGAGCTCAACCTCAACGTCGGCGAACGTCCGACGAACCCCGATTTTTTTTACCAATTTAACACCAAATTCAATGATTCTGATGCCAAAATAATCCTTATTTCACGCCTAAACTAATCAAAATCATAGAACTACCAGTACATCAGTTCGTAAGCCATTATTTCGAAATTAAAAACACAATAAACCAAGAACTCGACTTTAGGCAAAATAGAACCAAAATTTATGTTTTAATATACTAAATCAATCCTTGAAACCACAGGAACATTAATCAATAATCAAAAACACCAAACAACCATCCTGTAATCAAAATCGAATTTAAACAACAAAAAAATGAAAAAAAAATGAAATAATAGAAGAATTAACCTTGGTTAATGATGTTTGCATCACTAGCTAGAGCTTGAAAAGAGCTTCAAATCGACTATTTGAGCGTCACAAACGGACATCAGAATCGACTATTTGGGTATTTGAAATACGATTGATTTTATAAAAATAAAAACACGAATTTTGTGGACTTTGACGTCCCGGTGGGGTCCCGGTCTGTTTGTTTTTGAAAAATATAAACAACTTCTCAATTAACATAAAATTTCAAAAACACGTAAAATATATTCAAATGCACATACATCGAGATAAAACGAGTACCTCAATAAAGACGCAAGTAAACACGCGTCCCATTTGCAAATTGATTCATATAACTACAGTTTAAACACATAATAATAAATCGGAAAATTTTCTGGTCCGCACGGGAACACAAATAATAGCTATAACATTTAATATCATTGCAATAATCATTTTAAACTTATATAAGCACATACAATTTATTCATTTAACATAGAATATTCACATAATTTTCTCGGATATTACATCTTTCCCCCTTAACAGGATTCTGTCCTCAGAATCAGCCTAGGAAAATAAGTGAGGATACTTGGATCGCATTTCGCTTTCCAACTCCCAAGTCGACTCTTCAACCTTGGGATTTCTCCACAAAACTCGCACTAAAGACACAGACTTATTCCTAAGCACTCTTTCTTTCTTATCTAAAATATGCACTGGCCGCTCTACAAAAGACAAATCCGGCTGAATCTCGATGGGCTCGTATTCTATCACATGATTCGAGTCAGGTAAATAATGTTTCAACATTGACACGTGGAACACATTGTGAATATGCTGCATGTGAGGTGGTAAAGCTAGCTCGTAAGCGACTTTTCTCACACGCCTCAAAATCTCAAAAGGGCCAACATAACGCGGACTCAGCTTTCCTTTCTTCCCAAATCTTGATAAACCTTTCCTAGGTGAAACCTTCAATAACACTGCTTCACCAACTTCAAACTCCATATCCTTTCTGGCAGGATCAGCATATTTGCGTTGACGATCTTGAGTCGCTACTAATCTTTTTCGAATGAGTTCTACTTTCTCTTTCATCTGTTGGATCAATTCTGGACCCAAAATCTCTCTCACCAACTTCTTCCCAACATATTGGAGATCTGCATCTTCTCCCGTAGGCTTCGTAAGGTGGTATTCCAATACTGGCGTGATAGCTTTTGTTGTAGGAGAATTTAACCAATGGCAAATGTTCGTCCCAACTTCCTTCAAAATATAGAGCACACAGCCTTAGTATATCTCCTATAGTCTGAATTCTCCTTTAACTTTGACCGTCTGTCTGCGGATGATATGCAGTACTCATATTCAGCTTCGTTCCGAGACAATCTTGAAAACTTCTCCAAAATCTTGAATTAAATTGAGGATCTCTGTTTGAAACTATGGATACTGGAACTCGATGTCGAACCACAATTTCTTCAAATATAACTGAACCAATTTATCCAATGAGAATCTCTCGTTAATAGGAAGAAGATGCGCTGACTTCTTCAATCTGTCAATAATAACCCAAATAGCATCATGATTTGCCCTGGTCCTTGGTAATCCAACTACAAAATCCATCGCAATATGTTCCCACTTCCATTCGGGGATGTCTAATGGCTGTAACAGTCCACTGGGCCTTTGATGTTCCACTTTGACTCGCTGGCAAATGTAACACTTACTTACCCATTCCGCAATTTCTTTCTTCATATTTGGCCACCAAGAGTTTTCTCTTAAATCTCTATACATCTTCGTACTCCCTAGATGAATTGAATATCTGGAGTTGTGAGTGTCTCAAAGAATTTCATCTTTCAGCTCGGCTACGTTGGGTGTCCATATTCTAGAAGAAAATCTTAAGATTCCTTTATCATCCGTTTGACTCCCTATCTCTTCTCCTGTCAAACTGTCTCGTTCATGACCCATTACTTCTTCCTGACATCTTCTTATCTTCTCTAATAGTTCTAGTTGAAAAGATATTGCACACAACATATCTGTAGACATACTTGAAATAATGACCTCTATTTCAAGCTTCTCAAATTCCTTGACCAATTCATCAGATGAAGTGATCATGTTTAACCTTTCCTTTCGGCTCAGAGCGTCTGCCACCATATTTGCTTTGTCTGGATGATAGTTGATGGTACAGTCGTAGTCCTTGATCAATTCTAGCCATCTTCTCTGCCTCATGTTTAATTCCTTCTGGGTGAAAATATACTTCAAACTCTTGTGGTCGGTGTAGATCTCGCATTTCTCCCCATACAGATAATGCCTCCATATCTTCAATGCAAACACTATAGATGCCAATTCCAGATCATGAGTTGGATACTTTTCTTCATGTGGTTTCAACTGTCTTAGAGCGTAGGCTATCACCTTGTCATGCTGCATCAAAACACATCCCAATCCTTTGTACGACGCGTCACTGTAGATCACAAAATTTCCTTAATCATCTGGCAAGACTAGCACTGATGAAGATACTAATATATTCTTTAATTCTTGGAAACTCTCCTCGCACTTCTCATCCCATTCGAACTTATGGTTCTTTTTGGTGAGCTTCGTCAACGGCGTAGCTATCTTCGTAAAATCTTGCACGAATCTTCTGTAGTAACCTGCTAATCCCATGAAACTTCTTACTTCTGTTGGTGTCTTTGGTCTCTCCCATTTGATTATGGATTCAATCTTTGCCGGATCCACTTCCACTCCTTTATTGCTAATCACGTGCCCAAGATTTCGTACTTCTTTTAACCAAAATTCACACTTGGAAAACTTTGCGTACAATTTCTCCTATCGCAGTATCCCCAGAACTATCCTCAGATGCTCATGCTCTTCTTCTGTCTTGGAATATATTAGAATGTCATCTATGAACACGATCACGAATTTATCCAAATACTTCTTGAGTACTCGATTCATCAGATCCATGTAAGTTGCTGGTGTGTTGGTTAATCTGAATGTCATCACTAGAAACTTATAATGCCCATATCTGGTTCTGAATGCGGTCTTCGGAATGTCTTCTGGCTTGATCTTCAGTTGATGATATTCGAATCTTAAATCAATCTTAGAAAACCATACATCGCCTCTCAGTTGATCAAATAAATCATCGATCCTTGGCAACGGATACTTGTTCTTAATAGTCAGCTTATTCAGTTCTCGATAGTCAATACACAGTCGCATACTCCCGTCCTTCTTCTTAACGAACAAAACTGGTGCGCCCCACGGAGATACGTAGGGCCTTATAACTCCTTTCTCCAAAGGATCTTGCAGCTGAGTTGCCAATTCTTTCATCTCCACTGGTGCCATCCGATATGGAGCTTTAAAAACTGGTTCTTTTCCGGGTTCTAGATCAATTGCAAACTCAATTTCTCTGTCGGGAGGTAATCCTGGTAGATCGTCTGGAAAGACATCTGAAAACTCATTGACAAATGGAATTTTTTTCTTGTGCTGGAACTTCCTTGCTGGTGTCTATCACATGGGCTAGAAATGCCTCACAATCCTGACGCAATAACTTCTTTGCTTGAGCTATCGTTAAGAACTTCTTTTCTTGCTTACTCCCTCGAAATATTACTTTCTTCTTACTATCCAATGTCTGAAGTCTCACTTTCCTATTCTTGCAATCAATCTGAGTGTTATTCTCTGACAACCAATCCATTCCTAAAATAACATCAAATTCTCCCAACTTAAAAGGTATTAAGTTGGCATAAAAATGATGTCCCGCTATCTCAGTATCATACTTTGGGCACACTCGGTCGACGGAAACCTGGTCCTTATCAGCTAATTCTATCATTAACGCTTGCTCTAACAATTCAACATCGTAATGCAGTTTATCGACAAAACTTTGAGAAATAAATGACCTTGTAGCTCCAGAATCAATTAAAACTTTAGCATTTATGGAGTTGACTGGAAGTGTACCTGCAACCACGTCTGAACTCTGAACAACATCCTTCATAGTCATGTTGAATGTTCTTGCTTTGGGTTGAGCTGACGGTCCTTCAATTCTTGGCACACCCTAAGATGGAGCACCTATAAGCCTTGGTGTGTTACTTGTCGTACCTTGTGTTGGGCAATTTCTGGTGATATGCCCTGGATTCCCACACTTATAACAACCAGCTCCCAAATTCCGACCTTGGGTCGGATTCTGACACACACTAGCAAAGTGTCCCTTCCTGCCACACTTGAAACAAGTCACGTTGGCATTACAATTCCCAAAGTGTTTTTTACCACAAAACTGACAATCTGATATTGGTGGACGATTGGACCTCTGCTGATTTGAATTCTGAAAACGGTTGCCTTGTCCTCCATCTTCGGAATCCCCCATTCTTATTACCTTGAAACTCTGGCCTTTTATTGGAACGACCCTAGAAATTACCTTGCTGCTGGCCTCCTCCTGAGGTTTCTATTTTTCTTTTCTTCCCATCCTTTCCTTTCTGAGACATGTCGCTTCTACTTTCAATCACCATTGCTTTCTGAACCACTGCCACATATAAAGTCAACTCAAACATGGCCACTCTATTCTAAATCCAAAACTTCAATCCATGTTCGAACCTTCTTGCTTTTTTTCATCGGTATTAACCTGATCTGGTACAAACCATGCCAATTCAGTAAACTTGGCCTCATACTCAGCGATAGTAAGATCACCCTGGGTCAGGTTCAAGAACTTGATCTCCATTTGACTCTTCATGTACCTCGGGAAATATTTCTCCAGAAACAGCTCGGTAAACCTTTCCCAAGTCACAAATTCATCTCCTTCCAATACTCGTGTGAATTCCCAGCAATAATTTGCCTCACCCTTCAGAAAGTAGCTGGAAAATTTGGTCTTCTGCTCAGCTCCTGCTCCGACTAAGTCAAAAGCCTTCTCAATCTCTTTAAGCCATGCATTGGCCTCCATAGATCAGCACTTCCTTTGAAATCAGGTTGTTTCACAGCTTGAAATTGCTTAAAAGTCACTACAGGTGGTGCTGCTGCTTGTTGTTGTTGTTGATGTTGTTGTTGTTGCTGCTGCTGCTGCGTAAGATACAACACCTATTGCTATATCAGATCCAACGATCAGTCCCAACATCAGGACAATCGTTGGATCTGTATGACTCTCGGTATGATCCTCTCCTGAATTATACCTCCTCTTTGGTGCCATTATTCTAGTAACAAACAAGCAACATATATAATAATCTATCAAGCATTATGTCAAATATGTAGCAATTCTTTAGCATACTAAAATTCTCAAGCATTATCTCTTTCCCAAAATATCACAAACTTGCTACCATATTAACACATGCGACATGATTATCACATAATCCTGCTTATTATCTCGGGAATAATAACACAAAGAAAAATTAACGAAGAATTATCCAAACCTTTTAAACCCTTTCTCAAAATCTTAAATAAACCAACAAACGGTGGATAGGGTTGCAACACAACCTTCCAATCTCTTTTATCACTTCTTACTATTCTCAGAAACTAAAAATAGCAATGCAATGGCACAAAAGCCTAAGGCTAAACGCAAAACAGGAAACCTAAACAACTTAGCTATAACCAGCCCAATAACCTAAATTTAACCCTATAAGAGCTAAACTATACTCGCTTATCTTATGTGATCTTCCTATGACTCACTTATGACAATCCTAAGCCTGTTTCAGTGACCATAACATGTGGCTCTGATACCAACCTGTGACGCCCTCCGAACCCGGGGTCTAGATTTGGGGGTCACTAACCGATAAACCATAATATAATAAACACAGCGGATTACAATAATAGATATGACCCCTTGCATGCAAATGGATCGATCATAGGTTATAGTATGGAACAAGCACTAATACAAAGCAAATGTTATTATAACTTAGAAGTCTAATCAGTTTTACAAACCATTCAAATTTTATTACAAACCTCTAGACTATTTAAGCGTCCCAAACTGTCTACCTGTAAAACACACCAAACTATCTACAAGCACTCGACTTCTGATCAAACCTGGAACTCAAGCCTACTCTGGCTTAGCTGAAAGATTAGAATATTAAACAAGAATGAGAGAAGGAAATGCTCAGTAAGCAGTATAAAGTGTATGCTTGAATTGATAAACCACATTTTGATAATAACTAAACAACATGATAAAACCAGTGATGTTTGATCAATAATAAAAGATTCACAAGCTATCAGCAATAAACGATAATTTTTAGATTGGAATCAAACTCCGACGGACGTACTATCACATGCTGATCAGCCCGTGTGATAGCACTAGATCATGGTTCGTAGAAACATGTCCCAAAACATGAGTACTCAAATTAAAAGGCAATATATCTGCCTGTGGCACAAATTGTTGGATTTTTAATGCAGCGGGGGCATGGCAAAACACTTTTACACATACAAAATCCAAATAAAAGCATATAAATCGTGAATAAAAATTCGAGGGATCGAATATAACCTTTTAAAATAATTCGGAGACAACGATCAGAGATCCTTAGCAGTTGCTCCTCAAGTGTGAAGCACTCCACCGGTATCCACCAAGAAAACTATGTTAAGGAGGAGGAAGGAGGTGGAGAGAATTGGGTTTTCCAAACTTTTTGGGTTTTCGGGTTCGATGTGGGTTCAAATAAAATAGGGTCTATAATAGAGTATTTATAGGCAAAATTTTCAGCTGAAATTTTCCCATAAATAATATTATTATTATCCCATTTATTATTCTCATTAATAATTAAAACACCTTTTAATTATTAATCCTTTTTCTAAATACTTTAGAAATAATTCTCTCTCTTGATTTAATTTCCAAAAATTAAATCCTTAATTAATAATATTAAGAACTTTTCTTAATTAATTTATAATCAATTAAATCTCATTTAATCAATTATTAAATTTGCCAATTAATTATTTATTTCATAAATAAATAATTATTAGCCATTATTAATTAATTCCTCCACCATTAAATCATTCTCTTTTTATGGTGTGATCCTGTAGGTTCAATATTAAGCCGGTAGTAGAAATAAATAATAATAAAACTATTTTATCATTATTTATATAAATTCTCTAATTTATTAAATATAATTAATTAATTAATCACATTTATTCTACATCGTGAGGGATACTTCTCAGCATATCGCGACTATCCGGATAATATGAATTCACTGCTTAGAATACCAAGAACCTATTCAGTGAATAGTTACCGTACAATAAACTCCTTCTACCCTACAATGTCCCGATTAAATACAACGCATGGATCTCGTGTCAAGCCTATCTAATTTAATCACTTGCTTTCCATTTACTATGCTTAGTTCTATGCAAATTAGAAACTCCTTTCTAATTTCATTCACTCTGGCCAGAGATTCCTGAACTAGCATAAGTGGATCAGCCTTGAACATTCGCTTCCTTCACTGGAAGGGGTAGATCCTTTATTGATCATACACTATCTTCGTGTACAAATTCCTATACCCAGAAGAGCCCTAATAATTGTCCCTGGAGACTAAGAACTAAACCAAAGCATAGTTCAGTGTACACAAGATGACTATGATGACCTCAAGTCTAAGGATACTTGTACAACTATCACTATGTGAACAACTGCTGACACGTGAGTGAACTCCATCAGTTGTTCAGCTGTGCGAGTCATGTTCAGTGAACTTATTCCATAATAAGCACCTATATACTAGCTATAGTGTCACCATACAAATGTCTAGGAGAACAGACATCCTTCATAATGAAGCAAGCATAGTATGTACCGATCTCTGCAGATTATTAATTACCAGTTAGTAATCCTACGACCAGGAACTATTTAAGTTTAGAGTTATCATCTTTTTAGGTCTCACTATTATGATCTCATCATAATCCATAAAAAGCTTTACTCTAAACTATGGTATATCTTATTTAAACACTTAAATAGATAGAGCCCGTAATAAAAACAAAATAAGTCTTTTATTAAAATCAATGAAATCAAAACAGATTATATAAAAAGTTATTCCTAAATCCTAATACATGATTGGACTTAGGACATATTCCTTTCAATCTCCCACTTGTACTAAAGCCAATCACTCTGGTATCTAATACCCATCTTGTCTTTATGATGATCAAAGTGACTTTCAGAAAGTAGTTTTGTGAGTGGGTCTGCTATGTTGTTATGTGTGTCAACTCTATTTCAATACAATACGAGAAATGTTACCGCGCTCCCACTAACCCTTTTGTAGACGCATGGTTCATCTTCGTTTTTGATAAAATCAAACTCTCTGATTGTCTCATCAAAACGTATGTTCCATCTACGAGAAGCTTGCTTTTAAACCACATATGGTTCGCAGTAGCTTACACACTAGGTTTTCATTTCTCTTGGAAAGAAAACCATCTGGCTATTTGCCAGATCTCATAGTCGTAGTAAGCAGCAATCGTAAGCAAAATCCGAACTAATTATAACAGGGCTACAGGTAAAAGGTTTCATCAAAGTCAATCCATTGCCTTTGTTTGAATCCTTTTCCCAAAAGCCTGGCCTTATAGGTCACCACCTGGCCATCTGCTATAATCTATCTTTTATATACCGTATACATAGATTCCATTCCGGATTTCATGGCACTATGCCATTTCTCTGAGTCAACACTACTCATAGCCTCATTATAGGTTACAGGGTCGTCATCATCAATGATCGACAACTCATTGTCATTCTCAATGACAAGGCCATAATACCTCTCAGGTTGGCGAGACACTCTCCCTGATCTATGAATGGGCTGTTCCACAAAAGGTTGTTCAGTCAGAACAGGTGTTTCCACTTGATCCATAGTAGTTTGTGCTTCTTGAACTTCATCAAGTTCAATTTTGCTCCCACTATTTCCTTCAAGGATAAACTCCTTTTCCAAGAAGGTAGCATGTCTGGAGACAAACACCCGATGATCGGTGCAAAAGTAATACCCTAAAGTCTCTTTAGGATATCCCATAAAACTACATTTTCCGGATCGATATTCCAGCTTATCTGGGTTAACTTTCTTGACATAAGCTGGACATCCCCAAATCTTAACGTGTTTAAGACGCGGTTTCCTTTCTTTCCATATCTCATACGGAGTTTGAGGAACAGATTTGGAAGGCACCTTATTCAGTAAATATGCTGAGGTTTCCAATGCATAACCCCATATGAATACTGGAAGATTTGCATAGCTCATCATGGACCGAACTATGTCTAACAAAGTTCGATTTCTCCTTTCAGATACCAATCTGGAGGAGTCCACTGGGAGACTATACCATTTACTTTGAGATAATCTAGAAACACTCCATTAAAGTATTCACCACCTCGATCTAATCGAAGAATTATAATACTATGTTTAGTTTGTTTCTCCACTTCATACTTATACTCTTTGAACTTTTCAAAGGCTTCACACTTGTGTTTCATCAAACACATATCCGAATCTAGATCTATTATCCATGAAAGTAATGAAGTATGAAAATCCACCCATGGCTTGCGTAGACATTGGTCCACATACATCTGTGTGTACCATTCCTAGCAAATTTGCAGCCCTCTCTCCATGTCTACTAAATGGAGACTGCAGTGCCACAACGAAGTGAGATTTTCATCATCCCTTTTCTTTTATTAGTTTGTTCAATCTGAAGTAAATTATGTCATATATATACAGACCATTATTTAAAGCACCACGTCCATAAAGAATATTATCTCTAAGAATAGAACATTCATTATTCTCAATAATAAATGAAAATCCATCCAAGTCTAACATGGGAATAGAAATAATATTCCTCACAATCGAGGGAACAAAATAACAATTATTTCAAACAATAGTCTTGCTCGTAGGCCTATGTAAATGAAATGATTCTACATCTTCAGCAGCAACTCTTGCTCCATTTCCATCAGTAGAATCACCTCCTCTTCCTCAAGAGTCCTACTTCTCCTTGGTCCCTGCAACAATTGCAGATTTGAGAACCACAGGCGGTATCTAATACCCAAGTAGAAATTTGATTTAATGACATATTCACTTCTATCATGAACATACCTGAATCAGAAGCGGTAGTCTCACTACCCTTCTTCTTCTTCAATTCTGCAAGGTAAACCTTGCAGTTCCTCTTCCAGTGCCCCACCTTGTTACAGTGAAAGCAAACAACTTTGCTCTTGGGGTCTTCAGCTTTTGGTGGAACCGGCATTTTCTCACCTACTTTCTTCTTCTTGGAAGGGTTCCTCTTCCTTTTCTTAGGATTGGAACCTTCACCAATTAGAAGAACAGAACTCTTCTTAGGGGGAAAATTCGATTCCGCAGTCTTCAACATGTTGTGGAGTTCAGGCAGGCTGACATCCAACTTATTCATGTGAAAGTTCACAACAACTGCGAGAACAAACTCGGAAGCGATTGCAAGACCAAGTCTTGGCTCAGCTCCCCATCCATGGCAAAACCAAGTTATCCAAGACGTTCCATCAAATTGATCATCTTAAGTACATGGTCATTCACAGATGATCCCTCAGACATCCTACAACCGAAAAGCTCCTTCGATATCTCATATCGAGCTGTCCTCCCTGCCACATCATACAACTCTTGTAGATGCATGAGGATAGTGTGAGCATCCATATGCTCATGTTGCTTCTGTAGCTCAATGTTCATGGAAGCTAGCATGATGCATTGAGCAACATTTGCATCATCTATCCACTTACGATACACAACATGTTCATCATTATGTGCATCATTAGCAGGTTCAGTAGGCTTAGGTGAGTCAATCACGTATTCCAACTTCTCAATCCTGAGAACAATTCTCAAGTTTCGAAGCCAGTCAGCATAATTAGGACCAGTCAATTTGTGAGCATCTAGTATGCTCCTGAGTGATAGTGCAGAAGACATAACGTACAAAGTAAATCTGTAAATGATAAACACATAACAACACTTAGCAAATATTCGATTTCATTTTAAAACACTATATGAATCGGATCTTTATTCATAAGTGGCTCCCACTAGTTTTCCTAATTTATTCAACCCCCTACGTGAAAAAATTAAGCATTCATAATGCTAGTGGGAATAGGGATCCTACATTCCATTACACAACCCCGGCTGTGGCACGAAACACCATGTAATGTTCAATAGGCAGACAAATCTTGTCAATTACATCTAATGTTATTCCCTAATCAAACTTTAGCCTCTTGAATAATTGAGTCATGGCTGTGGCACGACAAACTCAATATTCTAAGTCAAGTCTAACCCAACATTTCGTACAATTGAATCAGTCCCTAAAGGCCCACGGCTGTGGCACATAACGACCTTTAGATTCTTATTCAATGTACACATCTCTATGTAATAGACAAGTATTTCTTATTTCGAAATCAAAGCCCTCGGCTGTGGCACGAAACGACAATGATTCAAAAATAAGAACTACTTTTTACCATGTTGGAAGGCTATGACCGACACAAGCCCGTTGTATCATTGGCCAATTACTACTTGATATTATTTAATTTTAGAGGGATTATATTACGTTACAATCATAATCATATTATAAAGAGATTCTTCCTTTTAAATTAAATATTTCAAATCAATAATCAATAATCAGATGATTCCCAGATCGGGTGGAGCATTGTCAAGAGGCGTCACTTAATAACCCTTTCTTACAGATAGAAATCTGTTGTTGACAGAATCATCCTTTCTCTCATATCGAAAATTCATATTCAATTACGTGTTTCACAAACACAAGAATCTCATGATTGTATTCATAATATTATTCTTAAGGTTATGAAACAATTTCACTATACTAGGTTGTCTAACAAACGCCTTATGTTTATTTAAGTTCACCTAAATCTATCATCGCATGATAAACTAAGCATATATCACATATATCAACATGAATAAACATCAAGGTAGGCATGTTATATCATCTAGCACATTAGTCTAAGCATTATACATCTCTATGTATCACATGAAGCATTTAAAAGCAATTAAAACAGTTAAAAACAGCTTTAAAACACTTCATGGAAATATAAACAGTTCAAAACTTTTATATAAACTAAAATTGATCACTCCATTAGATTCGTCTCGAAAAAACGAATCCAACGGTATATTGCACGCCTAAAACGGAGTTACGAAACTCCCAGAAAATCAATTTTAATCTGGATAGTCGGGCTGTAACGCATTACAGGAACGCGTTACAAGCCCTGTAACGCATTCCGGTGATGTGTTACACACCTTTTAAGCCATTTAAGGGTGTAACGCATTCCGTGAATGCGTCATAGGTGTGTAACGCATTCCCGGAATGCGTTACACCTCTATTTTTTTTTTCGTTTCTTCAGCCGCCGCCGCCTACCTCGATTGACGCGCCTGACAGACCTGTCTCTTTCTTGCTGTTCTTTCCGTGCCGCAGCAGAGCAGATGAACATAGCAGACAATAGTACAGATATATACAAACATATATATATACTTTATATACATATATGTATACTTATTTAATTACGAATTTAATTACAAGAACTTCAAAAATTCATAATAAAAAATCTATACATCATAAAATTATGAAAAAAATACCCAGACGATCTACAACACTTGTAGAACCCAGATCAACATTCAAAATTAATCTGAGAAACGATTTCTCATCAGACAAAATTAATCCATGATATAACTTGTAAAATTCATAATTAATTCATACAAGCACATAAAATTCTGAAATTTTTACCACAGATCTATATGCATACAACCTATGCTCTGATACCATTGTTGGATTTTTAACGCAGCGGGGGCTTGGCAAAACACTTTTACACATACAAAATCCAAATAAAAGCATATAAATCGTGAATAAAAATTCGAGGGATCGAATCTAACCTTTTAAAATAATTCGGAGACAACGATCAGAGATCCTTAGCAGTTGCTCCTTAAGTGTGAAGCACTCCACCGGTATCCACCAAAACGTATGGTTCATCTTCGTTTTTGATAAAATCAAACTCTTTGATTGTCTCTTCAAAACGTATGTTCCATCTACGAGAAGCTTGCTTTTAAACCACATATGGTTCGCAGTAGCTTACACACTAGGTTTTCATTTCTCTTGGAAAGAAAACCATCTGGCTATTTGCCAGATCTCATAGTCGTAGTAAGCAGCAATCGCAAGCAAAATCCGAACTGATTATAACAGGGCTACAGGTAAAAGGTTTCATCAAAGTCAATCCATTGCCTTTGTTTGAATCCTTTTCCCAAAAGCCTGGCCTTATAGGTCACCACCTGGCCATCTGCTATAATCTATCTTTTGTATACCGTATACATAGATTCCATTCCGGATTTCATGGCACTATGCCATTTCTCTGAGTCAACACTACTCATAGCCTCATTATAGGTTACAGGGTCGTCATCATCAATGATCGACAACTCATTGTCATTCTCAATGACAAGGCCATAATACCTCTCAGGTTGGCGAGACACTCTCCCTGATCTATGAATGGGCTGTTCCACAAAAGGTTGTTCAGTCAGAACAAGTGTTTCCACTTGATTCGTAGTAGTTTGTGCTTCTTGAACTTCATCAAGTTCAATTTTGCTCCCACTATTTCCTTCAAGGATAAACTCCTTTTCCAAGAAGGTAGCATGTCTGGAGACAAACACCCGATGATCGGTGCAAAAGTAATACCCTAAAGTCTCTTTAGGATATCCCACAAAACTACATTTTCCGGATCGATATTCCAGCTTATCTGGGTCAACTTTCTTGACATAAGCTGGACATCCCCAAATCTTAACGTGTTTAAGACTCGGTTTCGTTTCTTTCCATATCTCATACGGAGTTTGAGGAACAGATTTGGAAGGCACCTTATTCAGTAAATATGCTGAGGTTTCCAATGCATAACCCCATAGGAATACTGGAAGATTTGCATAGCTCATCATGGACCGAACTATGTCTAACAAAGTTCGATTTCTCCTTTCAGATACCAATCTGGAGGAGTCCACTGGGAGACTATACCATTTACTTTGAGATAATCTAGAAACACTCCATTAAAGTATTCACCACCTCGATCTAATCGAAGAATTATAATACTATGTTTAGTTTGTTTCTCCACTTCATACATATACTCTTTGAACTTTTCAAAGGCTTCACACTTGTGTTTCATCAAACACATATCCGAATCTAGATCTATTATCCATGAAAGTAATGAAGTATGAAAATCCACCCATGGCTTGCGTAGACATTGGTCCACATACATCTGTGTGTACCATTCCTAGCAAATTTGGAGCCCTCTCTCCATGTCTACTAAATGGAGACTGCAGTGCCACAACGAAGTGAGATTTTCATCATCCCTTTTCTTTTATTAGTTTGTTCAATCTGAAGTAAATTATGTCATATATATACAGACCATTATTTAAAGCACCACGTCCATAAAGAATATTATCTCTAAATTTGAACATTCATTATTCTCAATAATAAATGAAAATCCATCCAAGTCTAACATGGGAATAGAAATAATATTCCTCACAATCGAGGGAACAAAATAACAATTATTTCAAACAATAGTCTTGCCCGTAGGCCTATGTAAATGAAATGATTCTACATCTTCAGCAGCAACTCTTGCTCCATTTCCATCAGTAGAATCACCTCCTCTTCCTCAAGAGTCCTACTTCTCCTTGGTCCCTGCAACAATTGCAGATTTGAGAACCACAGGCGGTATCTAATACCCAAGTAGAAATTTGATTTATTGACATATTCACTTCTATCATGAACATACCTGAATCAGAAGCGGTAGTCTCACTACCCTTCTTTTTCTTCAATTCTGCAAGGTAAACCTTGCAGTTCCTCTTCCAGTGCCCCACCTTGTTACAGTGAAAGCAAACAACTTTGCTCTTGGGGTCTTCAGCTTTTGGTGGAACCGGCGTTTTCTCACCTACTTTCTTCTTCTTGGAAGGGTTCCTCTTCCTTTTCTTAGGATTGGAACCATCACCAATTAGAAGAACAGAACTCTTCTTAGGGGGAAAATTCGATTCCGCAGTCTTCAACATGTTGTGGAGTTCAGGCAGGCTGACATCCAACTTATTCATGTGAAAGTTCACAACAACTGCGAGAACAAACTCGGAAGCGATTGCAAGACCAAGTCTTGGCTCAGCTCCCCATCCATGGCAAAACCAAGTTGTCCAAGACGTTCAATCAAATTGATCATCTTAAGTACATGGTCATTCACAGATGATCCCTCAGATATCGTACAACCGAAAAGCTCCTTCGATATCTCATATCGAGCTGTCCTCCCTGCCACATCATACAACTCTTGTAGATGCATGAGGATAGTGTGAGCATCCATATGCTCATGTTACTTCTGTAGCTCAATGTTCATGGAAGCTAGCATGATGCATTGAGCAACATTTGCATCATCTATCCACTTACGATACACAATATGTTCATCATTATGTGCATCATTAGCAGGTTCAGTAGGCTTAGGTGAGTCAATCACGTATTCCAACTTCTCAATCCTGAGAACAATTCTCAAGTTTCGAAGCCAGTCAGCATAATTAGGACCAGTCAATTTGTGAGCATCTAGTATGCTCCTGAGTGATAGTGTAGAAGACATAACGTACAAAGTAAATCTGTAAATGATAAACACATAACAACACTTAGGAAATATTCGATTTCATTTTAAAACACTATATGAATCGGGTCTTTATTCATAAGTGGCTCCCACTAGTTTTCCTAATTTATTCAACCCCTTACGTGAAAAAATTAAGCATTCATAATGCTAGTGGGAATAGGGATCCTACATTCCATTACACAACCCCGGCTGTGGCACGAAACGCCATGTAATGTTCAATAGGCAGACAACTCTTATCAATTACATCTAATGTTATTCCCTAATCAAACTTTAGCCGCTTGAATAATTGAGTCATGGCTGTGGCATGACAAACTCAATATTCTAAGTCAAGTCTAACCCAACATTCCGTACAATTGAATCAGTCCCCAAAGGCCCACGACTGTGGCACGTAACGACCTTTAGATTCTTATTCAATGTACACATCTCTATGTAATAGACAAGTATTTCTTATTTCGAAATCAAAGCCCTCGGCTGTGGCACGAAAGGACAATGATTCAAAAATAAGAACTACTTTCTACCATGTTGGAAGGCTATGACCGACACAAGCCCGTTGTATCATTGGCCAATTACTACTTGATATTATTTAATTTTAGAGGGATTATATTATGTTACAATCATAATCATATTATAAAGAGATTCTTCCTTTTAAATTAAATATTTCAAATCAATAATCAATAATCAGATGATTCCCAGATCGGGTGGAGCATTGTCAAGAGGCGTCACTTAATAACCCTTTCTTACAGATAGAAATCTGTTGTTGACAGAATCATCCTTTCTCTCATATCGAAAATTCATATTCAATTACGTGTTTCACAAACACAAGAATCTCATGATTGTATTCATAATATTATTCTTAAGGTTATGAAACAATTTCACTATACTAGGTTGTCTAACAAACGCCTTATGTTTATTTAAGTTCACCTAAATCTATCATCGCATAATAAACTAAGCATATATCACATATATCAACATGAATAAACATCAAGGTAGGCATGTTATATCATCTATCACATTAGTCTAAGTATTATACATCTCTATGTATCACATGAAGCATTTAAAAGCAATTAAAACAGTCAAAAATAGCTTTAAAACACTTTATGGAAATATAAACAGTTCAAAACTTTTATATAAACTAAAATTGATCACTCCATTAGATCCGTCTCGAAAACACGAATCCAACGGTATATTGCACGCCTAGAACGGAGTTACGAAACTCCCAGAAAATCAATTTTAATCTGGACAGTCGGGCTGTAACGCATTACAGGAACGCTTTACAAGCCCTGTAACGCATTCCGGTGATGCGTTACACACCTTTTAAGCCATTTAAGGGTGTAACGCATTCCGTGAATGCGTCACAGGTGTGTAACGCATTCCCGGAATGCGTTACACCTCTATTTTTTTTTTCGTTTCTTCAGCCGCCGCCGCCTACCTCGATTGACGCGCCTGACAGACCTGTCTCTTTCCTGCTGTTCTTTCCGTGCCGCAGCAGAGCAGATGAACATAGCAGACAATAGTACAGATATATACAAACATATATATATACTTTATATACATATATGTATACTTATTTAATTACGAATTTAATTACAAGAACTTCAAAAATTCATAATAAAAAATCTATACATCATAAAATTATGAAAAAATACCCAGACGATCTACAACACTTGTAGAACCCAGATCAACATTCAAAATTAATCTGAGAAATGATTTCTCATCAGACAAAATTAATCCATGATATAACTTGTAAAATTCATAATTAATTCATACAAGCACATAAAATTCTGAAATTTTTACCACAGATCTATATGCATACAACCTATGCTCTGATACCATTGTTGGATTTTTAACGCAGTGGGGGCATGACAAAACACTTTTACACATATAAAATCCAAATAAAAGCATATAAATCGTGAATAAAAATTCGAGGGATCGAATCTAACCTTTTAAAATAATTCGGAGACAACGATCAGAGATCCTTAGCAGTTGCTCCTCAAGTGTGAAGCACTCCACCGGTATCCACTAAGAAAACGATGTTAAGGAGGAGGAAGGAGGTGGAGAGAATTGGGTTTTCCAAACTTTTTGGGTTTTCGGGTTCGATGTGGGTTCAAATAAAATAGGGTCTATAATAGTGTATTTATAGGCAAAATTTTCAGCTGAAATTTTTCCATAAATAATATTATTATTATCCCATTTATTATTCTCATTAATAATTAAAACACCTTTTAATTATTAATCCTTTTTCTAAACACTTTAGAAATAATTCTCTCTCTTGATTTAATTTCCAAATATTAAATCCTTAATTAATAATATTAAGAACTTTTCTTAATTAATTTATAATCAATTAAATCTCATTTAATCAATTATTAAATTTTCCAATTAATTATTTATTTCATAAATAAATAATTATTAGCCATTATTAATTAATTCCTCCACCATTAAATCATTCTCTTTTTATGGTGTGACCCTGTAGGTTCAATATTAAGCCGGTAGTAGAAATAAATAATAATAAAACTATTTTATCATTATTTATATAAATTCTCTAATTTATTAAATATAATTAATTAATTAATCACATTTATTCTACATCGTGAGGGATACTTCTCAGTATATCGCGACTATCCGGATAATATGAATTCACTGCTTAGAATACCAAGAACCTATTCAGTGAATAGTTACCGTACAATAAACTCCTTCTACCCTACAATGTCCCGATTAAATACAACGCATGGATCTCGTGTCAAGCCTATCTAATTTAATCACTTGCTTTCCATTTACTATGCTTAGTTCTATACAAATTAGAAACTCCTTTCTAATTTCATTCACTCTGGCCAGAGATTCCTGAACTAGCATAAGTGGATCAGCCTTGAACATTCGCTTCCTTCACTGGAAGGGGTAGATCCTTTATTGATCATACACTATCTTCGTGTACAAATTCCTATACCCAGAAGAGCCCTAATAATTGTCCCTGGAGACTAAGAACTAAACCAAAGCATAGTTCAGTGTACACAAGATGACTATGATGACCTCAAGTCTAAGGATACTTGTACAACTATCACTATGTGAACAACTGCTGACACGTGAGTGAACTCCATCAGTTGTTCAGCTGTGCGAGTCATGTTCAGTGAACTTATTCCATAATAAGCACCTATATACTAGCTATAGTGTCACCACACAAATGTCTATGAGAACAGACATCCTTCATAATGAAGCAAGCATAGTATGTACCGATCTCTGCGGATTATTAATTACCAGTTAGTAATCCTACGACCAGGAACTATTTAAATTTAGAGTTATCATCTTTTTAGGTCTCACTATTATGATCTCATCATAATCCATAAAAAGCTTTACTCTAAACTATGGTATATCTTATTTAAACACTTAAATAGATAGAGCCCGTAATAAAAACAAAATAAGTCTTTTATTAAAATCAATGAAATCAAAACAGATTATATAAAAAGTTATTCCTAAATCCTAATACATGATTGGACTTAGGACAAATTCCTTTCACAAATTGTGTCATAATATTTCATATAACACTTAGAAATAGCCATCTGCTGGATCGTCCGTCCTGGTCACTTACGCATTCATCCAATCCATAAAACATTTTGATCAAATGAGCAGAATCAAACGACATCCTTAACAATATAAGTCCCCATTTCACATGGTCCAGAGCTATCTCAACAACCGATGGCGAAATAACTAGAACAATTAGTTATTCGCTAATCTCAATTCAAAGTTTCACTGAATAGAGTAATTTGTAGTGAAATGTAAAAATGTTTACCTATTTTGAACTTAGAATAGTATAGAACTTGAATAATAGAGTCAGAATAATTATCACTTGAACGATAAGTGAAGATATAGATACTTGCATAATAGAATTCATAATAAACATCACTTGAACAATAAGTGAAGGTAGGGATACTTGCCTAGTATACTTGATAACCTCTTACTATAACTCGGCTTATAGTTGCTGGCTACTATCTTTCTCTAACACTTGAACGCACTCCTTGCTACTCATTTCTATAAACAAAAGGACTATCGTAATTGATAAAACCAAACTCAATCGTCGTAACTATACGTCTTGACATCTACCTGATCGTTTATAACTAATCATGGCATTTTAAAACTATAAACAGATAGCATGCATATCATATAGCACGTAATCATGGTACTCATATAACACGTAATCATATATTTAATGCAACACATAAATCAGATCATCAACAGATAGGTTTTAGTACGTTCAGAATTGAAATCAGGTCAATAATAGTGTTTACCGATTAGATACCGACTTAGAAGGACTAACAAATCAAATGACATTGCAATACAAAAGAAATTAGGTCTTAAAAGTATTTTTATTAAAAGCGTAATATTTTTCTGAGTCTATACGCGCTCGTTTCATATTAAACGGACGAACGATTTAATTATTATGAATAAAATAAGAATTAAATAGAAATAAATCAATTAATAATAATATTAATTGATTTTTAAATACCAAAATATCGATTTTTAAAATCTTAAAAAATAATTTTTAGACATTATTTGAAATAATTATAAATAATTTTATAAATAATTTACATTTATTTAATTATTTATAAATAAAATTAATTGATTAAATATGTAATCAATTAATTAAACTCATAAATAATTAACTAAAACAAATTATAAATAATTAAATCAAATTGATTTTTTTTAAAATAATAAAAGAAAATAATTTTTTAAAATTTAAAATAATTTAGTAAATAATTTTTAGAATAAGTAAATGATTTTTGAAAATAAAATAAATGATTTTTGGATATAAGAAAATAATTTTAAAATAATTTTAAAACAGAAAATGTAAAAACAGATTTAAGGTTTGGGTTTTGGGGAAATAGAGATTGAAACCGGGTTTTTTTTAAAACAAAACGGGTTGGGTTGCTAGAAAATCCGGGTTACCAAGAACAACCCGCCGGATTTTTGGAAAACCCGGAAACCGGCGGAAGTTTCCGGCCACCACAGAAAATTCCGGCGAACCAAAACAGCCCCCTACGAGTTGCGTTTGTAAGCTATATGGCACCCAAATAATTCCTTGATTCCCCAAAAATACGATCCAGCCGACAGCAGCTGCAAACGATCCGCCGTTCGTCCTCTCCGGCGAGCTCAACCTCAACGCCGGCGAACGTCCGGTGAACCCCGATTTTTTACCTATTTAACACGAAATTCAATGATTCTGATGCCAAAATAATCCTTATTTCACGCCTAAACTAATCAAAATCATAGAACTACTAGTACATCAGTTCATAAGCCATTATTTCGAAATTAAAAACACAATAAACCAAGAACTCGACTTTAGGCAAAACAGAACCAAAATTTACGTTTTAATATACTAGATTAATCCTTGAAACCTCAGGAACATTAATCAATAATCAAAAACACCAAACAACCATCCTATAATCAAAACTGAATTTAAACAACAAAAAAATGAAAAAAAAATGAGATAACAGAAGAATTAACCTTGTTTAATGATGTTTGTATCACTAGCTAGAGCTTGAAAAGAGCTTCAAATCGACTATTTGAGCGTCACAAACGGACATCAAAATCACCTTCAATCTTTGAGTTTAATTCCTACCCTCAAGAACACCCCCAATTGTTCTTGATTTTCTTTTTAATTTTCTGAATTTTTTTTATAAAAATAAATAAAATAACTAAAAACTGCAGCTATTTATATTAATCAGAAAATTATATCCCCAAATTAATTAAGGGTGTTTTTATTCCCATTAAGATAATTAAGCCCCAAAATTATAATTACATGGAATAATTTTAAAAGTAATAAAATACAAAATTAATCAAAATTCATCAAAAATTACGAATAATTCAAAAATACAGAAATCCTGGGTATTTGAAATACGATTGATTTTATAAAAATAAAAACATGAATTTTGTGGACTTTGACGTCCCGGTGGGGTCCCGGTTTGTTTGTTTTTGAAAAACATAAACGACTCCTCAATTAACAGAAAATTCCAAAAACACGTAAAATATAATCAAATGCACATACATCGAGATAAAACGAGTACCTCAATAAAGACGCAAGTAAACACGCGTCTCGTTTGCAGATTGATTCATAAAATTGCAGTTTAAACACATAATAATCAATCGAAAAATTTTCTGGTCTGCACAAGAACACAAATAACAGCTATAACATTTAATATCATGGAAATAATCATTTTAAACTTATATAAGCACATACAATTTATTCATTTAACATAGAATATTCACATTATTTTCCCGAATATTACAACAAGAAACGGGAAGAAGGTGATGTTTAAAGGTCAAAAACAAGGACAAATGTTTCTTTGAACTGTCCAGGCTAACGAGTTAGTAAGGTTTATGAGGCATTCCTAGCTTATGTAGTGAATACGGAAAAGGAAGTTCCTAGTAAAGAAGAGATTCCGATGGTGAAAGAGTTCCCAGACGTGTTTCCAGAAGAACTACCACGACTTCCTCCAGACTGACAGATTGAGTTTGAGATTAACCTTGCTCCAGGAGTTGAACCTGTTTCGAAGGCACCATACAGAATGGAACCAGCAGAGATGAAGGAGTTAGCGAGTCAGTTACAAGAAATTTTGGACAAAGAAGTCATAAGGCCAAGTACATCGCCATGGGGAGCGCTCGTTCTGTTTGTAAAGAAGAAGGACGGAAGTATGAGACTCTGTGTAGATTATCAGGAGCTGAACAAGTTGGCGATTAAGAATAGATATCCGTTACCAAGGATAGACGATCTATTCGACCAACTTAAAGGAGCTAAGTGTTTCTCCAAGATTGATTTGAGGCCTGGATACCATCAATTGAAGATCAAACCAGAGGATATCCCAAAGACGGAATTCAGGACAAGATACGGACATTATGAGTTTTTAGAAATGCCATTTGGGTTAACGAACGCCCCTGCAACTTTTATGGATCTAATGAATCGAGTTTTCAAGAAATATTTGGGCAAGTTCGTCGTAGTATTCATCAATGACATTCTGATATATTCGAAGTCAGAAGAAGAACATGAACAATATTTATGGATAGCATGTCTAAGAGAAGTTGTACGCTAAATTTTCAAAGTGCGAGTTTTGGTTGCGAGAAGTTCAATTTTTGGGACATATAATCGAAGTGAAGGAATCATAGTGGACCCTGCAAAGATTGAAGCAGTTATGAGTTGGGAAATACCAAAGACTCCTACAGAATTAAGAAGTTTTCTAGGACTGGCCAGGTACTACAGAAGATTTGTGAAGGATTTCTCAAAGATTGCTATGCCACTGACCAAGCTGACAAGAAAGAATCACAAGTTTGAATGGAATGAGGAATGTGAAGGAACTTTCTAAGAGTTGAAGAAGATGACAGTGGAGGAACAAACAATGTATCAGGATGCTTTGATAAACTAGCTAGCAGCAATGAATCATCAGTAGGAGCTACTTGAATGGAAAGTTGGTCAGCATCAGGATTTGTTGTAGGATCAGGATTTGATTTGTCAGGAGAATGCACTAGACCAGCATCAGTACTTTGAACTGATGGTTCTTGTGGGGTCGGAGGAATTTGAGCTGCTTCAGCAATCATTGGTGAAGGTTCTTGTGTACTCTCCTCAAACATAAGATCATTAGTAACTGCATCCACCTTTGACAATACATCATGATGAGCCTTCTTTTCTTGCAACAGTTGTTCAAAATCAGCAAGAAGATCACCTTGAGCAAAATCAACATTTATTTGTGCAGCCTCTTTGTCTTCATCTTCCCTTTGGGAAGATGGTTCTTGTGGGACTGGATGTTCCTCAGTTGTTAAGTCCCTTTGAGACTTAGGTTCTTGTGGACTTACATTCATAGCAGATGATTGTGTCTTTTTCTTCTTTCTGATGTACCTAACCACATCTTCATCTTTTCTTTTATGCATACTCTTGGCAGTGTGCTTGGGCTCAGCAGTTTTTTTGTTCACTGGAACCTTTTTGATCAGAGCACTAGCATCAGTAGTTGGCTCTTTAGTTCCAGTTGTGTCAACAGAGTCATCAGGAATTGCTACTATTGATTTCTTTGTCTTCATTCTTGGCCAAATGGGCATCTGATCATTAGATTTAGAATCATCTTGCATGATCAGCCTTCTCTTTCGTACTGGAAAGCATTCTTCTTTCTTCTCACTCTCACTCGGTGAGGCCTGTTGAGCTCTCTGTTTAGATTGAACAGATTTCTTAACCGGCCTTTTCTTTAGTACAACTGATGTCTTTTGGGAGACATCAGAGGAGGCTAATTTAGAAACTTGAGTGGAGTTCTGTTTGATAGAATGAATGCTTGGGTTAGAAACAAGATGGGTAGTGTCTTGTTCCACAGCATCAGGAATTGTAACAGAGGTGCCATCATCAGGATTTTCAGGCACTTGTGAAGGAGTATGTCTATTTCTCAATAGAAATTGCCTGACCTCCTGAGGCAGGAAAGGAAGTCCTGAAAACTTATTCTTTTCATCTCTTTTGATATGATCTGTAATAGCCTTCTCAGAAATTTGAAATACAGGAAGCAATTCATCATTATCAAATTCAACATTAGGGCATAGAAAATTAAAAATCAGTTGAAGAAATCTAGTATACCCTATGACACCTGATGCATCTATTCTCCTAGCAATTATGAATTGAAGAATTGTGTTACCATAGTCAAAATTACCAGAATGGAGAAGAGAATACCCAATTTTTAGAGAAGTGGAGGGAAGAGCATCAAAGTTTGTAGTCTTATTCAAGAAACATCCGTTGATGCAATCAAAGAAAAAATTTCATTCTCTCTTTAACTTTGTTCTTGTCAATTTCCCAATTGTTGTGATGTCACCTTTGTAGTTCAGAGTTCTGAGCATAGAAAACAACTGCTCAGTTGTATAATTGTCAGGAGCACCATCACAGGCAGGCAATTTAGTGCTTGAACAAGAACATCAGCATCCACCTTATACCTGTGTCCCTTAAATTCAAAAGAGAAACCAATATTTGTTGCATTAACTAGAGTTGTATCCCATACCTGCATTGCAGCCCTGTATGATACCTTAGTAGGATTTGTGAGAGCATATCCAATTGGACATAGGAGTAAGAAATCCTGTATATCATGAAAAGATTGAGGAAATTGCTGATGTATGAGTAGAGCCAAGTAGTTGTTGGTTCCAAAAGTGTTGCTATGAATAATGGTGGTTTGACTGAAGAGGGGTTAAAGTTCAGAAGATGACATGATGTTTGTAGGTGTTGAGGAACGATGTTTGTTAGATGTGAATAGTGAGGATGTGTGTATGATAATATGTGTCACAGAGGGTCTGGTGCAAATATAAGTTTGCAAAGCTTAATTTGATGTAACACACTTGGACAAGGAAGCTTTGGTGAATTAGACTTCTGATAAAGGATATTACTGAAAAATTGGAGTAGAAAGTGGAGTTATGTGCGGAATCAGCAACAAAGAATGCATTGCTCTTGTAGTAAATCGCTGTGTGACTTTGTTCAACAGTTTATCCACTTTTAAACAGTAATTAAGAAGACAATCACATTTCAGCATTAAACAATTCAGAATTCATTTGTCAATAATATTCTAAATTAAAATAAGATGGCCTGTCATCAGTATTTGATTACTCTTATCTGTCCGGATTTGACATCGTCAGGATTTGACGATTCAAATTCATCAGTGTTTGTCAAAAACACTCAAGCTTATCAGAAGACCACAATTTTAATCTCAAGAATCATAAAAAGATATATGTTAATAGTGTGATGTTGAGATTAACAGGCAATAATAAAAAAACACTCACATGGATACACAGCCAAGAACATAGACTAAATCTTGTAAACAAAAAGGATTTCATTAAAAGATCAAAGAAGTATATTTCATGAAATTTTTTTGATTACATGCAAAAGATGATTACAAGAAAATCCTAGTCTAAATAGAAGAACATGATAATGTTTATTAGTTCCTCCTACTCTCCATGAAGAGCACAGCAAGACGAATAATATGTTCTTGCTGACGAAGAACTTCTCATCTCTCCTCCTCTAGATGATCAAGATGGAGACGATAATCCATCTCAAAGAACAGGAGATCTGTTAGAATCTCCTGTGGAACCGAGTTCCACACTTTATTAGAAATGGAAGTGATATGCCATTCCTGTTGCCAGTCTTCACAGCTGAATTCCATATTGAAGTTTTCATAGTTCAAGAACATGTTGTAAAGAACCCTATTTGTGATTGAGAAGAAGAAATATGAGAAATGAAAGTGAACAGAGTGTTTTGTGTGTTGGAAGAGATGACTGAACTGAACAGAAATGACGGTTTAAATAGCTGAGGGAATATCAAGGGACTAGGAGACTGATTGATTAGTAAGTGTAGAGTTAACTTAATGATTTAACCAAAAGATGTCTTGTTAAGGCGTGTCTCCCTAGACTGATTGCAATGATGACAATGATATATATTCATACATGCACATTTAGCAAATAAATTCACTTAATTTATCATGCATATAATAAAATACAACAAATATTCCTAGCTTAATATCTTGAACACCATTTAGGACATATCAGGATTTGATCAATATGCATCAGGATTTGATCAAATATAAATTTAAAAGAATTTATCTGTCCTAACTAACCATACCAAGTTCATTGAAAAGCTTTGTAAATATTGCTTCAGGTAATGGCTTCGTGAAGATATCAGTCAGCTGCTGCTCAGTGGGAACAAAATGAAGTTCAATTGTTCCTTCCATGACATGCTCTCTTATAAAATGATATCTGATGCTGATATGTTTAGTAAGAGAGTGTTGCACTAGGTTTCCTGTCATAGCAATAGCACTTTGATTATCACAATAAATAGAAATTTTAGAAAATGATAATCCATAGTCCATGAGCTGATTTCTCATCCATAACAACTGAGTACAGCAACTCCCAGCTGCAATATATTCAGCCTCAACAGTTGAAGTAGAAATAGATTTCTGCTTCTTACTGAACCATGAGACTAATCTGCCTCCCAAAAACTGACAGCTCCCAGATGTACTCTTCCTGTGTATTTTGCAGCCAGCAACATCAGCGTCTGAAAATCACATAATTCAAAATCAGCTTCCCTTGCATACCATAGACCAAGTGATACAGTGCCCTTGAGGTATCTGAAAATTCTCTTCACTGCAATAAGATGTGGCTCCCTTGGATTTGCCTAAAATCTTGCACACAGACAGGAGGCAAACATAATGTCTGGCCTACTAGCTGTTAGGTACAAAAGAGAACCAATCATACCTCTGTAATTTGAGACATCAACTGATGTACCTTCATGAGGATCAAGCTTTGTAGCAGTTTCCATTGGAGTAGTTGTTGTTGCACTATCTTGCATATTAAACCTTTTCAGCAGATTCTTTGTGTACTTTGACTGATTAATGTAGATGCTATTATCAGTCTGTTTAATTTGCAGTCCCAAGAAGTAACTCATCTCTCCCATCATGCTTATTTGATATCTTGATTGCATCAACTTTGAAACTTATCAAACAGTTTTTGATTAGTTGATCCAAAAATGATATCATCCACATAAATTTGAACTAAAAGTAGATCTTTACCTTGATTCAGATAAAATAGGGCTTATCTATTGTACTTCTTTTGAATCCACTTTCCAGCAGAAACTGAGCAAGAGTTTCATACCATGCCCTAGGTGTTTGCTTTAGTCCATAGAGTGCTTTGTCAAGTCTATAAACATAATCAGGATGTTTAGGATCCACAAAACCAGGTGGTTGTTCAACATAGACTTCTTCTTCAAGTTCTCCATTGAGATATGCACTCTTGACATCCATCTGAAAGACTTTAAAATCTTGTGTGCAGCATATGCCAAGAAAATTTTGATAGCTTCCAGCCTAGCAACAGGAGCAAATGTTTCATCATAGTTAATACCTTCCTGTTGGGAATATCCTTTAGCCACCAATCTTGTCTTGTTTCTGATAATTGTTCCATTAGAATCAGTCTTATTTCTGAAGACCCGCTTTGTGCTTACAATTGACCTGTTTTTAGGTCTAGGCACCAGCATCTATACTTCATTTCTTTCGAACTCATTCAACTCTTCTTGCATAGCCATGACCCAATCTGCATCCTTAAGTGCATCTTCTACTTTCTTTGGCTTCTTTTTGAAAGTAGATTGTGATATAAACATTCATTTTGTGTTGCACTCCTTGTCTTTACACCTTCATCAGGATTTCCAATGATCTGATCAGGAGTATGATCTTTAGTCCATTTTCTGGTACTGGGAAGTGTCCTTCTAGAGCTAGATGCTCCCCCTGAATTGTATGCCTCATCAAATGCATTTGAGGCTCCCCCTGAATCTATGTTGTTATCTCCTGATGAATTTTTGGAACTTGAATCATGTCCATCTGATGTTGAATCAACATTGGATTCTAAATGATCAGATTGAGAAGAACCTTGCATTGATTCTTCAGTGTTAGTGCTATCAGATGAACCTTGATGTTGCTCCCCCTCAACATGTGCAGGTTCATTAGTACAATGATTATCTTCAGAATCTGAAGAAGTATCAGGATTTGGATCATCAGTATTTGACAGTTCATTAAAGTTTGATCCAGATTCCAACAATGCATTTTTATTTGCAAAGATTAGACTTTCATGAGTGTCTTCTTCAAAACCAGGAATCTTCTTATCATCAAAAGTTACATTTATTGAGATAACTACGGTATTTGTTCTCAGATTGAAAACTCTCTATGCTCTTGATGGTGAGTATCCAACAAAAATTCCTTCATCAGCTTTTGATTCAAACTTTCCTAGCTGATCAGTATGAGTTCTCAAAACAAAGCACTTACATCCAAATATATGAAGATGTTTGAGACTGGGCTTCTTTTCTTTCAGCATCTGATAAGGAGTAACACCATGTCTGTTTATCAGTGTGATATTTTGATTATAACATGTTGTGTTTACCGCTTCAGCCCAGAAGTAAGTGGGTAGTTTTGCTTCTTCCATCAGAGTCCTGGAAACTTCAATCAAGGTTTTGTTCTTCCTCTCAACAACACCATTTTGTTGAGGTGTACCAGGAGCTGAGAATTGTTGTTGTATGCCTTTATACTTGCACACTTCCACCATTTTTGAGTTCTTGAACTCAGTGCCATTATCACTTCTCAGAATTTTCACTTTGTGGGTGGATCCATTTTCAATTTGCCTAATGTGATCCAGAAGAATTTCCAGAGTTTCATCCTTCCTGTGTAGAAAATAAACCCAAGTATATCTAGTGAAATCATTAATAATTACAAGTGTGTACCTTTTCTTGTTAATGGACATTATGTTCACTGGTCCAAAGCGATCCAAGTGTAACATGTGATATGGCTCAGAAATAGAGAATTCTATTTTGCTTTTGAAAGATACTCTTCTTTGTTTGGACTTTTGGCAAGCATCACAAAGACCATCAGATGAGTATATCATATTTGGTAATCCTCTTACTAGCTCCTTCTTGGAAAGTTCATTGATTGAATTGAAGTTGAGATGTGAGAGCTTCTTGTGCCAGTTCCAGCTCTCATCTACTGATGCCTTTGAGATAAGGCAAGTAGCTTATTTTTCAAGACTTTCATGCAGCCTTGCTTCATATATGTTTCCATGTCTGTATCCTATCAAGACAATTTTCTTTAACTTGTTATGAACAACTTCATAGTGTGAGTCACAGAATACCATATGATAACCTCTGTCAGTGATTTGACTGATGCTGAGAAGATTTTGCTTTAGTCCTTCCACCAGAGGTACATTCTCTATTACTACCTTTCTAATTATCAAGTTGCCATATCCCAGAGTGTGTCCTACATTTCCATCTCTATAAGATACATCTCGGCCTGCCTTCTTCTCAAATTCTGACAGCATGGATTTATTTCCAGTCATGTGTCCTGAACATCTATTATCCAAGACAAGAGTATTTTTCTTGCTACCCTTCAGTCAGAGGAATAATTAATTAGAAGGATTTTTAAGGACCCACACTTGTTGGGCCCTCTTTTTGGACAACTTAAGCCTTTGTGAGTCAGGAATACTTCTGACAGTTTTTCCTTTGTTAGGATTTGTCTTATCAGAAGCAGCTTTAGTAGAACTAGAGGAATTGAGCACACAAGAAACTTTTTTAAATTTAGGCAAAGGTTCATAATAGTTGTGATACATCTTATGATAGGAACTACAAGTATAAATCGAATGCCAACTACTACCACAATGAAAACAAGGATTTTGTGGTTTATAAAATACCGATCTACCCCTAACATCAGACTCAGGAATAGCAGTTTTCATATTCTTACTCCTCCTGCAATTAATAGCAAGATGATTAGTATTACCACAGTTAAAACAAGTTTTTCTAGGACCATTGGGAACATCCTTATAATTAGAATCCTTAGAAATACCTTGCTTACCATTTCTGTTTCTTTTAGGACTTTTTACTTGAGGGTTGTCAGTAACCTCAGATAATTTCTTTTTCAATTGTCTTTTAGACAAAAGTCCTATGTTCTTTTCTTTCTTAACAGTCTTAATGGTTTCCTTATTTTCCTTTCTTTGAGATTTATCACTTACTAATTTTTCTTGTGATGATGATGTTGAACCCTTTTCATAGATGGATTTGGGTTCATCATCTTCTGAAGAGATAAACTTAACAGGAGTTTTAAGGGTAGTCTTATTCTCAGTGTCAACATCCTTAATTCCATCTACATACCCAAGACATTTTTTCCTGTTTTTCTTAGATATCATCTCATGAACCTTTCTGCCTGAAACAGTCCAGGCATTAAGAGTTTTCCTCTCATTTTCTAATTCATTTTCTAACATACTGTACTTAGCTTCTAGTACCTTTATTGTATGTTTAGCTTTCTCACATTCTTTCTGAATTTCAATCTGATTTACTAAGTCAGACTCCAACTGATCATTCCTAGACTTTAACATTTCATTTTCAGTTAACAGTTTATTATTCTCTAGAATCTTAATTTTTAGAATTACCATGGAGAGACTTGAGAATAGATTTCAGTTCAGATATATCTTCAGTATCAAAAGAGAAGAAATGAGTTGATACCTTAGAATCAGAGGAAGCATGATCATCAAAGCTAGCCATCAGTGTATAGCATGTATCTTCATTTTCAGAATCAGAGGAGTCCATCCAATTCTTACTTGATGTAATTAGGGCTTTGTTCTTCGCTTTATCATGATTTGTCTTCTTACACTCTGTAGCAAAGTGACCGGGTTCATCATAATTGTAGCACTTGATTTTCGACCTGTCTACTTTTCCAGCTTTAGAGTCCTTTCCATCTCTTCTTCTAGTTGACTTCATTTCCCCTCCAGTGAACTTCTTCCTGAAGCTTCTATTCTTATGGGACTTCCTGAATTGCATCCTCTTGAAGCCCTTAACCAGCAATGCAGCCATTTGCATGACATCAGAATCTGTCATGTTCTCATCAGTTTCAGAATCAGTATCATCATCAGGATTTGATGATGAATCATCAGTATCTGATTCTGTCAGATTGTTCTTTTTCCTTGCAACTTCAACAGACCTTTCTTTTGAAGCTTTAGCATTCACTTTCAAAGAAACTGATTTTCCTTTGCTGCTTTTCCTTTCCTTCCTTTACTGGACTTCCAAGTCATGAGTTCTTAGCATGCCATAGACCTCATCCAGAGTGATTATTTCCAAATCATACTGATGTCGTATGATTGAAGTCTGAGTCTCCCATTCTTCATTCAAGGCTCTCAGAAACTTAGTGTTTGAATCTTCTCGATCATACACCTTTCCCACCAAAGACAGATTATTGAGCAGGGTGAGAAATCTGTCATAGATGTCGGTGAGACTTTCATCAGGCTTGGCCTCAAAATGTTCATATTCTTGAATTAGAATATCCCTTCTGTTCTTCTTGATGGCCATGGTTCCTTGACATTAAGTTTCAAGAGCATCCCAGATCTCCCTGGAAGTCTTGTAGGCTATAACCCTATTTGACATCGCAAAATCAAGACTGTTATGCAAAATGTTTCTTACCTTTGCATCTTTTAGCACAACAACTTTCTCTTCTGGTGTCCACCCACTCTTCTCCTTCAACTGATAGTGTTCAGCAACAGTAGGAGTTGCAGGCACCAGTTTAGTTGGCATGTAGGGTTTATCATTAATTACGTCGAGATAGTCTGGATCTGTAGCCTCCAGGTGCATGAGCATCTTCACCTTCCATGTAGGATATTCAGTATTTTTCAGAATGGAGAGTTTTATACTTTCATACTTGTTCAGAGATAAATTTATCAGTGAGCTCTGATACCAATTGTTGCCCAATATAGATACAATTATTTAAGAGGGGTTGGATACAATTGTAGTAAATGTTTCGAACAAGTATAAAAATATAACAGTTCTTTATTTTTATGATAAAAACTGTTACAAACTCTCTCAAGAAATACTGATGTTCTTGAGAGCTGCTAGGTCGTACAATGCTCGAGTTAATCACTATGTGATGACCTAAACTGTGTTTATATAATACACAGTTGCTACAAATCAGTCTAGGATATGTATAATCAAATACTAACAGAAAATGATACATATCTCTAACTGAATATACAAAGTCCTATCACTCAGAATGAATAGATATCCATCCCTCAAAATAAGGAACAAACCTAATCTTCACAACAGACTGTTCTTCAAATACTGATGCTTCTGCAAATACTGAGGGGCATCAAATCCTGATGGCACATCAAATCCTGATGACATCCAGAACAGCCAGATCCTGAGCTTCTCCTGATCATTGAGAATCAGCACGTAACATCTTCCTTGAAGTTTTCAGCATTAAAGGCTTCAACATATGCAGAAAGAATTTGTAGATACATTCGAAATAGAATTTCTTCTTCTTCAGTTTTAACATATGCATGAATGATTATTACTCTGATAGTATCAGGATTTGCATCTTTGTTGTCAGGAATTGAACTTGGAGTAGCCGGAGCAGCTTCTATCTGTAATTTCCTTGTTCTCCTTAACACATGAATTTCAATATCTTCACTCTCAACATCAGCATTAGCATTTATCATCTTGATAGCATTCTTCCTAGGTTCAAGATTAATAAATTTAGGATCAATATAAAGCTTAGAATCCTGAGTATCAGGATTCTCCTCAATCCTGGCTCCACTAGACCTTGTCCTTATTTGAGAGGGAACTATGGCTTGAGCATCCTTTTTAGCTATCTTTCTGCTACCTTTCTTTCCACCTTCAGATTTTCTCTTTCCTTTAGCTTGCAGCTGATTTAGAATTTCCTCATACTTTTTAAGCATCTCCTTATGTGACATATCAGGGAATTCATTAGCTAGATGAGTAAGTGCTCTTCTCTCAAACATGTCTTCCACTCTCTTGTCTTTTTGATATAGAGTGATGCTTGTTCCAGATAGAGTTTTGAATGTCTTTTAGAATCTTTCTACATCTTTAGGATTGTCAATTATCACCTATCCTCTGTCAAGAATTGCAGATCCTGACTGGTGCTTTTCCATCAGGATTGGAGAGTGAGTAATTGTTTTTGTCTTCGCAGTTTTAGACCCATCCTTAGATACCTGAGTTGACTGTGTAGTTGGTGTTTATGTTTGAATACCAGCTCTATATTTAACTACCACAACATCAGAGGACTTCTTTGCTTGCTTATCACCATCATCATCAGGATTGACATTTTTCCTTAAAACTGATTCGGTTTGACATTTTGTATTTGGTACTACTATCTCCCCATTTTTGGAATCTAGACTTTGTAGACGAGAGAGAATATCTTCCAATTTAGAATTAGTAGCCTTTTGACCAGCTTCAAGAGTTGTTAGTTTTTCAAACATTTGATCTTGTTTAGCTTCCATATTGAACATCCACTTAATCAATCCATTGTGCTTGTTTGTACCTTTAATCATCACAGAAAGGTCAGCAAGCTCTTCTTTAAGATCAACATTGTCTTGCTTGAGTGTAGAAACAGAAGAATGCATGCCTTTGACTAGTACTGTATTGGTCTTGATAGAAGTCTTCATGTCAGGATTAGAAACCAGATGATCAGCTATTAATTGTGCAGCTTCCAAGGAAATCTTCTCACTTGGTAACCTCCATAAATGATTCCATTCATGAGTTCTGTGAGCATCAAGAACATGTGCATGACCAGATGATGAACCAAAAGTGGACAATTTAGATGTTTGTAATCTAGCTTTGAGAGCAGCATCATCAGGATTGTCATCATCATCAGAATCTCCAAACTCATCATCATCTTCAGAAAATATCTCAGGATTATCAAGAACAGGATTAGGAACTTTTCCTTTGAGCTTTAAATCAGGATTTAACTTAGAAGGCTTAGTTACCTGTGTTGAACCTGAAAGAAAAGAACCAAGAATACCTAAATATCTCTTTTATTTTAAAGTGATCTCATCACTTCTGACACATATAATACTTTCAATAGTAATATTTTGCTCACTTTTGTCACTCTTATCTACCTCTCCTTCTGCCAATACACGAGACTGCCTCTCAATAATATTGTTTTTCTCTTTATCTTTTCTCATAATCTCACTAGAAAGTCTCAACTCACTAGGAAAAGAAGAAATAAGAGAGGGCAAAGAGGAGTGGTCTGTAGTCATATAAATAGAGTATTACTTAGTAACGGGTCTATTTACAATCATGCTATCAAATAAAGTATATGTAGAAAGAATTGTACCTTGAGTGTTAAAAGCCATTGGTATTGCTTTGAGTGGAGTTACCAAGATGGTTTCAGTGATATCCTTAAAAGTGACCAATACATCAAGATTTGTAGAGTCGGGAACAGCTTCATCAGGAATTGACATTGTGTCAAGAATTGGCGGCTTGTCAGGAATTGACCCCATATCAGGATGTGATAATAAGTCTGTAACAGTACTTTGAACTGTTGGTTCTTGTGGGATTTGAGGTTTAGATACTTCTTCATGTTAGGGTCTATACTGAACTATTCGTTTGAAGTATATACTATTATAATAATCATTTGAGAATCTTGAATGCATGTTTTCACATTGTCTGTATATTATATATTGTAGACAATCTAGTATCAAATCGGATACTAGAAGATTAGATTATCAAGCTCATTATATAATATAATAAAGGTTCACAGTCTATGTGGTGTTAGACAAACCACTGGAAGGGCTGAAGTATTATTTAGAGATAGTTTATCTTTACCATTAAATAATGCTTGTATATTGAACAGGATCAAAATAGTAGAATAATTCTTTCTTTTATATAAAGAAGAACTAAGATTCTATGATATTATTATTGCTTAGGTTCTTAATCCTGATATAGTGATTGACAATTGTATTTAATGCACATACCTTGATTCATACATTAAGTAATTTATTTTAAATTGCGAATTTATGTATTGGGCAGTGACATTATATATATAGTGGGATATTGACTATAAAAGGAAACTGTGTCCGAAAAATATATTCGGGTGATGACGTCCTCTTGAAAGCTCATAAAGATTATTGTGCTTTAACCCTGCAGGAAGATTTGTTCTTACACAATTATAAGGTTGAGTGGATGATCAAGGATAAAAGATATTGATTAAATTAATTGTCAGAAATTAATTTAATTAATGGACATGCGATATCTTAAACATGGGGAATTTAATAAGAAAATAATATGGGAGCCGAATTAAATAATTAATTTACGGAATTACGAAAGGTAGTGTAAATATTAATTCTGTAGTGGATTGAATTAATATTTAATGACATTGGGCATGGCCCAAAATGTCATTGGGAGGCCCGACCTAATTGTCCATGATCCCTACTGTAGCCTATAAATATTCTAATTCTCCTGAAACTAGGCGTAGCGTGAACGTGAGAACACGAGAACACAAAAATTGTAACACCCCCAAATCCGGGGTCGGGGATTCGGGTTGTCACGAGTTCCATTTCCCTTAATAACACCCAATCTTAGTAAACAATCAACTACTCTGCATTGTGACCCCAAAATAAACACACACACCACAAGTTATAGTCTCAGAGATGAATATCCAAAAATAATCATAAGTCGTTTTATTCCACAATTATAAGCCAATACACCTGTTACGACCGGCATTTTCGTGTAATATTAATTGTGGATTTGGTATAATATTAAAGCCGAATAAAAATATGTTCAATTATTGTACGATTGTGTAAGCGAGAATTTCTGCATTATAAAATTTTTATGTGTAATACATGATTTTTTTTTTTTTTTTTTGATTTTTTTCAAAGCAAAATTTTAATTATTTCCTTTACTTTTGATTTATAAGGAATATTCTAAGCCTTGGAGAAATTTTCTTTTAAAAGATATTTTGTTCACAAATTTTGAAAGTGACTTTATAAAATCTCTAAAAATCCAAGTTATTTTATGGTATAAATTTTATAATTTTTGAACTTGTGTTTTATTTTATAAAAATAAATCTTTATAAATATAATTAGCAAATTCCATAGTTATCCTTGCATGCAAATTCCTTCCATACATTCCAAAAGGGCTAAAGAGTCAATAACCACCCCACTAACTCTTATTTCCTAGCCAAATACCTTCTTTACCCTTGCATGCAAATTCAACCAAGTTCAAGTGGAAGGCTAATCATGTCAATTCCTAATTCCACTCACTTTTGCCAATACAAAAACCATAAGACAAGCAAAGTCATGATCATTTTTACTCATCACCCACACCACACTCACTCTTCTCTCCCTCCTCCTCCCTCACTCTCGGCTCTCACTCTCTCACTCTCGGCCTTTAGCCGAGAACCACCCCTCCCCATTTTTTTTTTTCATTTCTCCACCAAGCTTCTACTCTTTATACAAGTAAATGTTATCTTCCATACCATGATCATTCATATTTCAAAGAGTTTTGAGTAGAAAGTTTAAGTTTAAGGGTTGCATGTAAAGGTTTTAGTGAAACTCAAAATACAATCTTGATTCTTATGGATTTAAGGTTGTTTTTGAGAGGTCTACAATGAATGGATAAGTGCCAAGTCTTGAGAAGGAAACTCTTGATGATTTAATGGCCATTTCCATCCATTTCATTCGGCCATGACCATATGGGAGCCGAATGAATGGTCCTTGAAATCATTCTTGTTGTTTTGTTCAATTTTTGCATGTTTATGTGATAATGACTTGAATTTTGTGGTGAAAATTTGATAAAACTCCTTGCATGCTAAGTGATCATCTAGGTATACCTTATGCTAGGCTTGCATGTCAATTTTAAGATGGAATATATGTAGAAAATATGTTGTTTGGTTTGAAAAACCCGAAGGCATGCATGCATGTGGGATTCTCTTAGTTTGTTGTAAGATTTTGATCATTTGGAAAAGATTTTGTTAGTGAGCCTTAATTTCAGTAGGAATAATGTGATAATATTGATTTATGCTTCTTGTTGCATGGTAATAAATTGTGGTTATCTTTTATAAAAATATATATCTTGTTGTTTCAAAAGCATGAAGATTTGCGATTTGTTAAGAGTAGTCTCTTTCGTTTTGCCATAGTTGCACCTTAGGTAAGGATGATCTCACCAAGGTTATTTTGAGAAAAAGGGAGTTAGTTCAGTAGAATACCAAGTATAGGTCTTGGTTTAAGTATTTAGTTGTTGTTAATTGGGTTTGTCAAGTCAAAACCTTGGAAAATGAGAGTTATAGTTTCTGCAGAAAAATCAGTTTAGTACCCTGAGGTTTAGAGTGAGTTTTGACCATGTCATTGATGTGCACTTTGAGGCCCAAGCCACCAGAAGTTAGTATGTGGAATATATAATAGGTTTTAGGAGTTGATTGGAGGTTTGCATGTCATTTGGTTAGGTGCACAAGTAGAATAACAAAATCTGTCCAGCAGGGAACAGTTTTGTTACAACTTAGAAATAGGGAGATTTGGCCATGTCATGGGTAGGCCCTCATTAGGCCCAATTGGGCCTTAGTTAGAGGGTGTGTCAGAGAAGTTTTTCCAACCATAGTTCATAGGATATGAGCTAGAACCACGTGTCACAAGTTAATTCAAGTCAGGGCATTTTCTGCCCAGAAAAACAGGGGAACCTTGGACTTTTAGCTTAGGCCCAAGAAGGCCCAAGCCAGGCCTTTGAGCCACATCAAGCTTGTGAGATGCCCTTAGGTCAGGAGAGTCTTGTGTAAAAATTTTGAAGAAAAACTTGTAGTTTAAGAGTGTCTAATGCACTCAAGAAACCTTAGTTACCATTCTGAAATTTGCACCAGTGAGCACTTTCACTTATCGCATAGTTTTAGGACACTTAGAAGTGAGTATTAGGTCGACCACCATAGTTGTAAGATAGTATAAGGTCAGTAGAACAAAAGGCACAAGTGAGGGTCAATAGGTTTTGGATAATTTAGGAAAGGCACATTGAGTTAGGAAGCCCAAATTCGAAGACTTCGTTTAGTTAGCGACCAAGTAACTTGAGTGGTGAGTCGAGATCATCCAAGCCTAGTGTGGCATTATGGTGTATATGATGTTATTTGGTATTAATATACGATATGTGATTATGTGGCTACATGTGTACATTTGAAAATATAAAGGTGGATATGAATTAAGTGCGTATAGGCCTAAGTGCCATCCATGTTTAATTTCGGGTTGTAAATAGGTTAAGATGGAAAGAATATATTATAATGAGGATTATTATTATTATGTAGGATCTCGAGACGAGGGAAAACTTGCCATAAAAGTCGAGTGAAGCTCCAGTTGTTGCTCCTACCAGTCAGACCAGACCAGCCTATCTCAAGGCAAGTGATTCAACTTGACCTTCGCATTTACTGTAAACAGTTCATATATATATCGATGCAATTATCCTGAGTCATTTTGATATATTTAAATCAAGAGTATCTTTTGTTTATCTTTGAGTTACATAGAAATGCCATGAACCCTCGAGTACATATTGCAAGTAGTTCAAAAGTCTTTCATGATAGTTTAATGCCATGATAAATTAGAGATGCGTTATAATATCTTATTAATCCTTTTGTTTATCATGCTATTGATCCCTGAGAAATCTTGATGTTGCACCCTGATGCTTTGAATTCAACTCTTGAAATAACCTCGATAGAAACTTTATCTTGATACCTAAAAGCCAATCATTTCTTAATTATATTCATGATTTTTTGATAACCCTATCCTTACCCTAAAGCTTGATACCCTGTTATATACTGAGCTGATGATCGCTTTCTTTATATTTTAACACCTTTATCCTATTTGTACCAGTGATGCCTATCTTCTTGATGTTCCAATACCTATACCTTGTCTACAACCATTGCTTTAAGCCTAGTTTGGCATTACTCTTTCATCTTATCCAATAGCCTGGCTTAATTTCCTTGTCTAAGTTCTTGTTTATGGAAACCTCTCAATTACCCTAATATAGTAAAGTCTAGTAGATCATGGCCCTGAGATTTAGTGTCATATTTCCAGTATTTCAAGTTGATCTATAATCCCTTGATAAAAATAATTACAGTCAAAAGAGATTTTGTCATAAATCGGCATCAGTTTTTAAAATGATTAAAACGTGGATTTTTCAGTCCCAAAGGGGGACAAATGTTTTCTTGAATGGTGGATCTGGACTGAGACGCGAGTCCTTTCCACACTTATATTAGGCTTAAAAGTTGCCTAGGGATTCCCAATAATGTTTTAGAACCCAGCGAGGTTCGGGATTACTTCGCGGCTGATCACCGGCTGTAATCCGTAGCGTCATAAAATGATTTTGATTAAGAATGGTTTTAAAATTTGTTTTGATGCAAGCAAAATGATGCCAACTCACATAAGATTTATCTCTCGATTATCATTGATTATGTCATTCCATTGTCATTCCTAAAGGTATATCTCGATTTATGCTTTGCGTTGTATTGTTAGCACTTGTTGAGCTTTTGGCTCACTTCTTGCTTTACCCTGATATTACAGCTAGCAGCCATGGTTAGATTCAAGCAGACTGCCCGTAAGACCTGTGATGCGGATGCTTATGTTCGAGCCCAGGTAGAATAAGTAATAATAGCTGTGTGAGGACTCGGTATTTGTAATCAGATGTAATAGTTGATAGTGTTGGGCTGTTCCAAACCCTAAACTGTAAGATCTTGGATTTTGGTTGTGTAGTACTCATTAAAATGATGTAATAACTATAACTATTTTGCTATTTAAGTTGGGGGTGTGACAGGTTTTGGTATCAGAGCTACGGTTTAGAGTCCCTGAACAGCCCAAATAGGTTATAGGACTTGTGAGTAGGTTATAGATACTATGCGAGAGAGTAGGTAAAGTAAATTATTATTAATACTCCTCTTATTGGTTGTCAGCAAAGGGCGCATTCCTCGTCATCCTCTGGGTCGGACGATACTATTGCTTTCTCCGTGTATGCTGAGTTGAGGCGCGAGTTCGACATGCTTCAGGGCAAGTACGACCGACTGATAGACCGACTGAAGAACGTGTATCCGGACAGCCGAAACTACGAAGGGAAGCCCAAGGAGCAGATGATTGCGAGACTTGAGACCTTGGTTGGGTACGTCAACACTAAGCTTGAAGAGATGCCAGCGCACCGGGATCGTACCAGCCAGTATGTCATTCAGATGGTGGCGGATGAGCTCCAGAGCATTGTGAAGACACTTCGAGAGGAAAAGTCTACCAAGCCCCGTTCAGATGGAGTGGAGCCTTAGTTCTTTCCATTTACCTTTCATGTTGTTGTACTATCAAACTCTAAGGAATCCCCAGTTGTTTTGTCTTTCCTTTAAATAAGCCTGTTATTTCTAGAATCAGACTATGTCCCAATCCTATGTACTGTGACCTTTAAAATTTCAATAATTATGTGCTATTGTTCCATTTGCTCTCAACTGTTATTTTATGTTTTTATCATCATATCTGCTTAATTTGGAAACGTGACCCCATATGTAAACAAGAATGCCATGCGATACCCTCGAATCATTTTATCATTCATATTTGTTATAACACAACTCTTATTTCAGGATCATGCCTCCCAAAAAGAAGAATCCAACAACCACCTTCACCACAGACCCAAATATTCTTCAACTACTGGAAACCTTGCAACAGCAAACCAATGCTATAGCTCAACAACAATTAACTCTTCAACAACGAATTGAAAACCAAGATAACCGTGAGCCATATCAACCACCTGAACCACCAGTACCACCAAGACAAATTGTCACTTTCAAGGCTTTTCAGAATGTGAATCCACCTGTATTTCATGATACCACTGATCCAGTGATAGCAAACACATGGATCAAGGAGATGGAAAGGGCTTTTGAGTTGGTACAGTTAGGGGACGATCAGAAGACGCTGTATGCCACTTACTTCTTGAAGGGAGAAGTCATTTATTGGTGGGAATCAGTAAAAGTTATGGAAGTCACTCAGCAGATTTCTTGGGAAAGATTTAAGAAGTTATTTTTGGACAAGTATTACCCTAAGTACATGCAGAATCAGATGGAGCTAAAATTTCTTGAGTTAAAACAAGGGAACATGACTGTACTGGAATATGAGAAGAAGTTCACTGAGTTGTCAAGGTTTGTGACAAAGTATACCAGCACTGAGGAAGAAAAAGCAAAGAAATTTCAGCAAGGATTGGAGCCTTGGATCAGAGATAGGGTGGCTATGTTTGAACTTGAGACTTATGCGGGAGTAGTACAGAAAGCTGCTCTGATTGAGAATAATGGGATGCAGTCAAGGAAAGAGAGGGATAACAAGAAGAGGAAGGTTCCATTCTATGGAGAAAAGTCTGAAGCTGGAAGTTCGCAAGATCGGAATGTAAAGAGGATTGGTTTCCAGAAGGGCGGAAATTTTCAAAGGAAGGGAAATTTGGGCAAAAGGCAAGAATCAAAAGGGAACAATCAGGCAAACCAAGGGCAAGTTGGAGAAAACAGGTTCCAGAGGCCAGAATGCAAGCACTGTGGAAGAAGGCACCCCGGAGTATGCAATAAGCTGAGTATGACCTGTTATAGGTGCAATCAGAAGGGACATTTGGCAAATGAGTGCAAGATGCCGAAGCCAGGAGTTACGTGCTACAAATGTGGGAAGACTGGACACATGGCTAGGGAATGTAAGGCAACAGGACCAGTCAGAGCTCTGATGAACGTGGCAAGTACCAGTGCAAGCGTGCCAGCTGAGGTATTGGCATTACCTCCACCACCCGCACCAACCCCGCAAGCAACAGCAAGGACATTTGATCTAAAGATGAAAGATGCTGTTCAGAATTCTGAGGTGATAGCAGGTACACTTTTACTCAATAATGTCAAAGCCAAAGTATTGATTGATTCGGGAGCCACAAGATCTTTCATATCAGAATCCTTTGTTGATAAGATCCAATGTGATAAAACGGTTATGAGTGAGGTAGTAAATGTGGTAATTGCGAACCAAGAGAAGATTCCTGTGAATCGATTTTGTCCAAAATGTGAGATTGATATTTCAGGATATAAGTTCTCGGCCGACTTGATACTCTTCAAGCTGGGAGAGTTTGACATAATCTTAGGAATGGATTGGTTAGGAGAGAATAGCGCTCAGATAAATTGTAAGACCAAGAGAGTGTATTTGAAGACGAAGAGTGGAGAGAAGGTAGTATTTAAGGGACAGAGGCAAGAGCGACTATTTCTTACAATTATTCAGGCTAAGAAGTTACTTAGAAAAGGTTGTGAGTCGTTCCTAGCATATGTAGTGGATTCAGAGAGAGGCAGCCCCAGCATGGAAGATATTCCTGTAGTTAATGAGTTCCCCGATGTGTTTCCCGACGAACTACCAGGCTTACCACCAGATCGACAAATTGAGTTCGAGATCAACCTTGCTCCAGGCACGGAACCAGTTTCAAAGGCTCCGTATAGGATGGCACCAGCAGAAATGAAAGAGTTGGCGAGCCAGCTACAAGAATTATTGGATAAGGGAGTGATACGACCAAGTACGTCGCCATGGGGAGCACCTGTTCTCTTTGTAAAGAAGAAAGATGGGAGTATGCGTCTATGCATAGATTACCGGGAGTTGAATAAAGTAACGATCAAGAACCGCTACCCGCTACCAAGGATAGATGACCTTTTTGATCAGTTAAAGGGAGCAAAATGTTTTTCGAAGATTGACTTGAGATCGGGATACCATCAATTAAAGATCAAGGAAGAAGATATTCCCAAGACCGCATTTAGGACCAGATATGGGCATTATGAATTCCTAGTAATGCCGTTTGGATTGACCAACGCCCCGGCCGCATTCATGGATCTGATGAATCGGGTATTTAAGAAGTATTTGGATAAATTTGTCGTGGTATTTATTGATGACATCCTTATTTATTCTAAATCGGAAGAAGAACATATGCAGCATCTCTGGATAGCCTTGGAGATACTCCGACAAGAGAAGTTGTATGCCAAGTTTACCAAATGTGAGTTTTGGTTAAAGGAAGTTCAATTTTTGGGGCATGTTATTGGAAATGATGGAATTAAAGTGGATCCGGCGAAGATTGATGCAGTTATGAGTTGGGAGAGGCCAAGGACTCCTACGGAAGTGCGAAGTTTTCTAGGATTGGCCGGATACTATAGAAGATTCGTCAAGGATTTCTCGAAGATCGCCACGCCATTGACCAAGTTAACCAGAAAGAATCAAAGGTTTGAATGGAGTGCAGAATGTGAAAGTAGCTTTCAAGAGTTAAAACAGAAGTTGGTAACAGCTCCGGTGTTAGTACTTCCAGATGATCAAGGGAATTTTGTAATATTCAGCGACGCTTCACATAAGGGTTTGGGTTGTGTGTTGATGCAACACAGTAAGGTAATAGCATATGCGTCAAGACAGTTGAAGCCGCACGAGTTAAAGTATCCGACGCATGACTTGGAACTAGCCGCCATAGTGTTCGCACTCAAGATTTGGAGACACTATCTCTATGGAGAAAAGTGTGAAATCTACACGGATCACAAGAGCTTAAAGTACATTTTTACTCAGAAAGAGCTCAATATGAGGCAGAGGAGATGGCTGGAATTGATTAAGGACTATGACTGTTCGATAAATTACCATCCTGGAAAGGCGAACGTAGTGGCCGATGCGCTGAGTCGGAAGGAAAGATTGAATGCAATGATAACATCAAAAGAGTTATCTGAAGAAATCGGAAAATTTGAATTGGAACTTTGTGCTTATGGGGAAGTCAAAGAAGTTTGTCATGCAATGACCTTTCAGCCAATACTACTGGAAAAGATAAAGAAGTATCAAGAGGAAGTAATGGAAAAAGAGAAAAATCAGTTATCTGGAGAAGAGATTAATACTAAAAGGGATGAGCAAGGAATACTAAGGTTTTCATCCAGAATATGGATTCCCCATGTATCTGAATTAAAGAATGAGATCCTCCATGAAGCCCACCATTCGAAATTCTCAATCCACCCGGGAAGCACCAAGATGTATCAAGACTTAAAGAAGAACTTTTGGTGGCCAAATATGAAGCGAGACGTGGCAGAATGGGTTGCGAAGTGCTATACTTGTCAGAAAGTAAAGGCAGAACATCAACGACCAAGCGGGTTAATTCAGCCCCTGAAGATTCCAGAATGGAAATGGGAAAATATCGCTATGGACTTTATAGTAGGACTACCGCGAACAAAATCCGGACATGACGCAATATGGGTTATAATTGATCGTCTTACGAAGTCGGCGCATTTCCTTCCAATAAATGAGAAGTCGTCACTGAACAAGTTGGTTCATCTGTATGTGCACGAAATCGTATTAAGGCATGGAGTACCTGTATCAATAGTTTCAGACAGAGATCCCCGATTTAACTCAAGATTCTGGAAGCAATTCCAGGAATGTCTTGGCACGAAGTTGAATATGAGCACGGCGTATCACCCGCAGACTGATGGCCAGAGTGAAAGAACAATTCAAACCATTGAAGACATGTTGCGCAGTTGTGCAATCGATTTTGCTGGAAGTTGGGACGACCACCTGCCATTAATTGAATTTTCATATAACAACAGCTATCATTCCAGTATCGGCATGCCACCATATGAAGCTTTGTACGGGCGAAAATGTAGATCACCAACAAGTTGGGATGAAGTAGGAGAAGGAAGAATTCTCGGCTCAGAATTGGTACAACAGTTGCATAACTCAGTCAAGTTAATTCAGAAAAGGTTGCTTGCTGCTCAAGATAGACAGAGGAAGTATGCGGATCCAGCGCGTAAGGATGTTCAATTCCAAATTGGCGAAGCTGTGTTGCTAAAAGTGTCACCTAGGAAAGGGTTGATAAGATTTGGCAAGAAAGGAAAGTTAGCACCTAGATACGTAGGTCCTTTTGAGATTTTGAGTCAAGTAGGAAAGGTGGCCTACGAGTTGGCCTTACCACCTCAGTATCAGCATGTGCATAATGTGTTCCATGTGTCGTTGCTTAAGAAGTACAATCCTGACGCTAGCCATGTGATAGAATATGAACCTGTAGAAATTCAGGCAGACCTGTCATTTGTGGAGCAACCGGTTAAAGTACTCGACTGGCAAGTAAAGAGTCTTAGAAATAAATCAGTAAAGTTAGTGAAAGTACTTTGGAGGAACCCTAAGGTCGAAGAGTCGACTTGGGAGTTAGAGTCTGATATGCGTTCCCGGTATCCTCATCTGTTCTCTTAGATTCTGGGGGCAGAATCCCTTAAGGGGGAGAGGATGTTACGACCGGCATTTTCGTGTAATATTAATTGTGGATTTGGTATAATATTAAAGCCGAATAAAAATATGTTCAATTATTGTACGATTGTGTAAGCGAGAATTTCTGCATTATAAAATTTTTATGTGTAATACATGATTTTTTTTTTTTTTTTTTTTTTTTTTTCAAAGCAAAATTTTAATTATTTCCTTTACTTTTGATTTATAAGGAATATTCTAAGCCTTGGAGAAATTTTCTTTTAAAAGATATTTTGTTCACAAATTTTGAAAGTGACTTTATAAAATCTCTAAAAATCCAAGTTATTTTATGGTATAAATTTTATAATTTTTGAACTTGTGTTTTATTTTATAAAAATAAATCTTTATAAATATAATTAGCAAATTCCATAGTTATCCTTGCATGCAAATTCCTTCCATACATTCCAAAAGGGCTAAAGAGTCAATAACCACCCCACTAACTCTTATTTCCTAGCCAAATACCTTCTTTACCCTTGCATGCAAATTCAACCAAGTTCAAGTGGAAGGCTAATCATGTCAATTCCTAATTCCACTCACTTTTGCCAATACAAAAACCATAAGACAAGCAAAGTCATGATCATTTTTACTCATCACCCACACCACACTCACTCTTCTCTCCCTCCTCCTCCCTCACTCTCGGCTCTCACTCTCTCACTCTCGGCCTTTAGCCGAGAACCACCCCTCCCCATTTTTTTTTTCATTTCTCCACCAAGCTTCTACTCTTTATACAAGTAAATGTTATCTTCCATACCATGATCATTCATATTTCAAAGAGTTTTGAGTAGAAAGTTTAAGTTTAAGGGTTGCATGTAAAGGTTTTAGTGAAACTCAAAATACAATCTTGATTCTTATGGATTTAAGGTTGTTTTTGAGAGGTCTACAATGAATGGATAAGTGCCAAGTCTTGAGAAGGAAACTCTTGATGATTTAATGGCCATTTCCATCCATTTCATTCGGCCATGACCATATGGGAGCCGAATGAATGGTCCTTGAAATCATTCTTGTTGTTTTGTTCAATTTTTGCATGTTTATGTGATAATGACTTGAATTTTGTGGTGAAAATTTGATAAAACTCCTTGCATGCTAAGTGATCATCTAGGTATACCTTATGCTAGGCTTGCATGTCAATTTTAAGATGGAATATATGTAGAAAATATGTTGTTTGGTTTGAAAAACCCGAAGGCATGCATGCATGTGGGATTCTCTTAGTTTGTTGTAAGATTTTGATCATTTGGAAAAGATTTTGTTAGTGAGCCTTAATTTCAGTAGGAATAATGTGATAATATTGATTTATGCTTCTTGTTGCATGGTAATAAATTGTGGTTATCTTTTATAAAAATATATATCTTGTTGTTTCAAAAGCATGAAGATTTGCGATTTGTTAAGAGTAGTCTCTTTCGTTTTGCCATAGTTGCACCTTAGGTAAGGATGATCTCACCAAGGTTATTTTGAGAAAAAGGGAGTTAGTTCAGTAGAATACCAAGTATAGGTCTTGGTTTAAGTATTTAGTTGTTGTTAATTGGGTTTGTCAAGTCAAAACCTTGGAAAATGAGAGTTATAGTTTCTGCAGAAAAATCAGTTTAGTACCCTGAGGTTTAGAGTGAGTTTTGACCATGTCATTGATGTGCACTTTGAGGCCCAAGCCACCAGAAGTTAGTATGTGGAATATATAATAGGTTTTAGGAGTTGATTGGAGGTTTGCATGTCATTTGGTTAGGTGCACAAGTAGAATAACAAAATCTGTCCAGCAGGGAACAGTTTTGTTACAACTTAGAAATAGGGAGATTTGGCCATGTCATGGGTAGGCCCTCATTAGGCCCAATTGGGCCTTAGTTAGAGGGTGTGTCAGAGAAGTTTTTCCAACCATAGTTCATAGGATATGAGCTAGAACCACGTGTCACAAGTTAATTCAAGTCAGGGCATTTTCTGCCCAGAAAAACAGGGGAACCTTGGACTTTTAGCTTAGGCCCAAGAAGGCCCAAGCCAGGCCTTTGAGCCACATCAAGCTTGTGAGATGCCCTTAGGTCAGGAGAGTCTTGTGTAAAAATTTTGAAGAAAAACTTGTAGTTTAAGAGTGTCTAATGCACTCAAGAAACCTTAGTTACCATTCTGAAATTTGCACCAGTGAGCACTTTCACTTATCGCATAGTTTTAGGACACTTAGAAGTGAGTATTAGGTCGACCACCATAGTTGTAAGATAGTATAAGGTCAGTAGAACAAAAGGCACAAGTGAGGGTCAATAGGTTTTGGATAATTTAGGAAAGGCACATTGAGTTAGGAAGCCCAAATTCGAAGACTTCGTTTAGTTAGCGACCAAGTAACTTGAGTGGTGAGTCGAGATCATCCAAGCCTAGTGTGGCATTATGGTGTATATGATGTTATTTGGTATTAATATACGATATGTGATTATGTGGCTACATGTGTACATTTGAAAATATAAAGGTGGATATGAATTAAGTGCGTATAGGCCTAAGTGCCATCCATGTTTAATTTCGGGTTGTAAATAGGTTAAGATGGAAAGAATATATTATAATGAGGATTATTATTATTATGTAGGATCTCGAGACGAGGGAAAACTTGCCATAAAAGTCGAGTGAAGCTCCAGTTGTTGCTCCTACCAGTCAGACCAGACCAGCCTATCTCAAGGCAAGTGATTCAACTTGACCTTCGCATTTACTGTAAACAGTTCATATATATATCGATGCAATTATCCTGAGTCATTTTGATATATTTAAATCAAGAGTATCTTTTGTTTATCTTTGAGTTACATAGAAATGCCATGAACCCTCGAGTACATATTGCAAGTAGTTCAAAAGTCTTTCATGATAGTTTAATGCCATGATAAATTAGAGATGCGTTATAATATCTTATTAATCCTTTTGTTTATCATGCTATTGATCCCTGAGAAATCTTGATGTTGCACCCTGATGCTTTGAATTCAACTCTTGAAATAACCTCGATAGAAACTTTATCTTGATACCTAAAAGCCAATCATTTCTTAATTATATTCATGATTTTTTGATAACCCTATCCTTACCCTAAAGCTTGATACCCTGTTATATACTGAGCTGATGATCGCTTTCTTTATATTTTAACACCTTTATCCTATTTGTACCAGTGATGCCTATCTTCTTGATGTTCCAATACCTATACCTTGTCTACAACCATTGCTTTAAGCCTAGTTTGGCATTACTCTTTCATCTTATCCAATAGCCTGGCTTAATTTCCTTGTCTAAGTTCTTGTTTATGGAAACCTCTCAATTACCCTAATATAGTAAAGTCTAGTAGATCATGGCCCTGAGATTTAGTGTCATATTTCCAGTATTTCAAGTTGATCTATAATCCCTTGATAAAAATAATTACAGTCAAAAGAGATTTTGTCATAAATCGGCATCAGTTTTTAAAATGATTAAAACGTGGATTTTTCAGTCCCAAAGGGGGACAAATGTTTTCTTGAATGGTGGATCTGGACTGAGACGCGAGTCCTTTCCACACTTATATTAGGCTTAAAAGTTGCCTAGGGATTCCCAATAATGTTTTAGAACCCAGCGAGGTTCGGGATTACTTCGCGGCTGATCACCGGCTGTAATCCGTAGCGTCATAAAATGATTTTGATTAAGAATGGTTTTAAAATTTGTTTTGATGCAAGCAAAATGATGCCAACTCACATAAGATTTATCTCTCGATTATCATTGATTATGTCATTCCATTGTCATTCCTAAAGGTATATCTCGATTTATGCTTTGCGTTGTATTGTTAGCACTTGTTGAGCTTTTGGCTCACTTCTTGCTTTACCCTGATATTACAGCTAGCAGCCATGGTTAGATTCAAGCAGACTGCCCGTAAGACCTGTGATGCGGATGCTTATGTTCGAGCCCAGGTAGAATAAGTAATAATAGCTGTGTGAGGACTCGGTATTTGTAATCAGATGTAATAGTTGATAGTGTTGGGCTGTTCCAAACCCTAAACTGTAAGATCTTGGATTTTGGTTGTGTAGTACTCATTAAAATGATGTAATAACTATAACTATTTTGCTATTTAAGTTGGGGGTGTGACAACACCTTAAAAGGGTTTCTGAATAAATTTACATTTCTTTGCCATTATTATAGTTGATAAAGATACATAAGTCTGGTACATCAAAAGTTGAAAGCCTAGCCTATTGGTAGTTCCTACCTCAGCTACAACGACATCAACACCTATAGGAAACTGCGGAACGTTTCCTGATCGCTTGCGAATCGGGAGCTTGGTCCTGTTCATCTTTTCTATCTGTTGTTGTGTGATGAAAGAAGAAAGCAAGGGTGAGCAACAAGCCCACCAAAATAATATGTATAATGATTTACAATATATGAGCATTCTCATAGTACTCATGAAAGTCTTGGTCAAAAGAAATGAACCAAGTTTGATATCTTAATGCGATGAAGTCGCAAAATATTCAGTATATATACATATATACTTTTCAAAATCTTGGAAGTCCTCTTCCATTTATAATATACACAAAGTTCCAGTTTATAACTGTATAAAAATATCGTTGCAAGGTGATCTCATATATCTAACCTTGTCTCAACATTTTTCTGAAAGTCTTTGATATGCATAAGATAATCATTTACTAGATATAAGTTTAAAAGATGAAGTTACAAGATACTCCAATATACTTATATCTTTTCTGAATACTACTTGAACTACCACCGTTCAAGTTATAATTAGTTTCAAAAGTTCAACACACTGATGAGACTACAAGATAAGACTTGAATAGATTCAATCTTTGAAATATTTTGAAGGAAATGAAGTTATGATATACTTCATTAAGTCTCGATATATATATACACCTATATATATACATACGTTTCCTGAAAACCTCTGTCATGTAAAGTATGAACAGAATTGCAATATCCAATAAATTTGGAAAGGAAAGAATTTTGGCATAAACCTGATATCTTGCTGATCAGGCAAAGATACCAATAAGTAACCTTTTCTACTAGTAGATGGACGAATTCCCCACTGGTCATCACCCTGGTCGTAATAGGACCTTATGCTGGACTGCCACTCAGCCACTTATGCATTTGATGGACTCCCACTGAGCCACTTACACTATCATGGACGCCCACTGAGCCCATGTTGCTTATGCCGACTCGATAGATGGACTTACTTCCCGAACGTTGGGTAAGTAATCAATTCATTTACCAAAACTGCAACCTTGTTGCGAATATAAAATACACCATAGAGCCGGATCCCTCAGGTTTTGAGCGAGTATTTAAATCCCCTTTTTAAAAGGAAGATCTTAAATATAAAAATGAGTTTTGGGATCCGCTCTAACTTTTAAAAATCATTTTGAAGACTCGAAAACACTTTAAAGAGTGTTTGGAGTAATGCTGATTTAATGAAATAAATCAGTCCCAATATATTTAGAAAATGTCTGAATATTATTATTTAAATAATATTCTCATAAAGAATAATCTTTATACAAATAATTGAAGTAGAAGTTGTAAGACTTATACTTGAAATGAGTATTAAATAACCAAAGATATACTTATACGAAAGTACTATCTTTATTTGAATAATCGAAAATAAGTTTGATTATCGAAACATTATTCTTTAATAAAATAAAGAATATTATTAAATAATAAGCGGAGTCATAATACCTCGAATGAATATTATAAATAATATTCATTAAATAAAATAACGGAGTCATACATCCTCGAATGAATTTTCAATTAATAATCATTAATAATATAACTAAGTCATAAGCCCTCGAATGAATATTCGAAATAATATTCAATAATAAAATAAAGGAGTCATAAGTCCTCGGATGAATATTCGAAATAATATTCAATAATAAAATAAAGGAGTCATAAGTCCTCGGATGAATATTCGAAATAATATTCAATAATGAAATAAAGGAGTCATTAGTCCTCAGATGAATATTCGAAATAATATTCAATAATAAAATAAAGGAGTCATAAGTCCTCGGATTAATATTCGAAATAATATTCAATAATAAAATAAAGGAGTCATAAGTCCTCGGATGAATATTCGAAATAATATTCAATAATAAAATAAAGTTAAAGTTATCGAATAAACCTTATTCGATTAATAGTTTTGAAAACTATAACCATATATATATATAAATATATATATTATACTCGGGAACATCGACTCCCGGTTTAGAAATATGTTCACCTTTTGATCCCCTATACTAAGGGTAAACTCAATACCGCTTATCTCTAGCATAGGTATTATGTAACTGTAAGCATTTTAACCAACAGATATATAATCCAAGAATATGAAACAGGCATGCATATATACCATATCACATGCTACAATATATCGCAAGAATTTGCTAATAACAAATATGCATTTATCGCAAGATCATGCATATACACATATACATCACAACAACAGTTATAACGGGTAGAAAGCTTGCCTGAGCGACTGGGGGTTACGAATGGCTCGGGACGAATCTGGTAACCTATAAACAACAAGTAAGTTGGAATTAAACCAAAGTCACTTGTAATCTATACTCTAACCAACTCAGACTCTAACGCTCATTTTGCGCTTACTGATTCTCTTAAGTCACTCGAGTACCCTCGGCTCCACCATTTTTAATAATTTAACCATTACGAGTTTTAAGGCGATTCCTTCGCGAGTGTCTTACCAACTGCCTAACACACTTATCATAATTGTTTCATACATTAATTAACCCTTTAAGGTTTTTAACCTATGTTTCAAAGTAAGGCGAGGGGTAATGGTTCGTTCGCGAAACGTCGTTACTTAAAACGGCCGTTTCTCCTAAACCGTACATCGGAATCAAACGAACCACATATCAAAACGAAGCTCGTAACATGAACTATCTAAACATGGCAATGGTCAAAACCTAGCAGGGAGTTCTCGGGTCCTAATGTTATGTACAAAAGTAGTCTAAAGTAAATCGGACATTACGACGGCTATGTTTACGCGATTTCCCAAATTTAAACCAATCCAAATCAATCACCAAACAACCCCAATCCATTCTTACAACCAAAGCCCATCCATAACACATTACAACAGCCCCAACCAACTCATTATTAACAATTATACTTATTCCTAAAACTTGAATTTAAACTATACTAAATCCTTTAACCAAACCATAAGATTTCAACATCTCATTCAACACCATTCCAACCCAAACTCTAAACAAACAAGCTTCAAGCTATTCTTTACCATAACTATTAAAATCATCCTAATATACAAAGTAAAGCTAGGGTTTGGAGATGATATACCTTCCTTGAAGTGGTGTGAGTAGCTAGGAAGCCTTAGGAAGCCTTGAGGAGTCTTAGGGATGCTTGGATCTTAAAGGAAAAACAAGAAAAATAAAGTTAAAAACCTTGAAATCACTATTCATTGTCTTCTTCATTGATTTCTTGGAGAATATTGAGAATGAATTAGAGGTTTAAACTCATAAGATAGCCATAACTATGCATAAGGAATACTAGAGAATTATCTTACCAATTTAGGAAGCTTGGATCTTGGATTTTGAAATTCTTCTCTTTGAAAAATAGGAAAAGCCGAGAGCAAGGTGGGAGAGATGAATGATTTTTGTGTTTGCTTTGTTTTTTGTTTTGGTTGGTTGATTTTCTTTTGATTTGTTTTGGTTAATTACCTTATTAACCTTGTCTTTGTGTGGTTATAAACTAACCACATCTCCTTCCCCTTATGTCATGCTTATGTCATGCTCATGATGTCATCCTCCCCTCTTTGTCCTCTTCTCATTGGTTGGGTGACATCATCCCCTCTAATCTCTTTGATTAACTTCCTAATTGTTTGCCTAATGACCGCTGATCTGTTATACGGTTCGCTTAACTTTCGCTTTCGTTTATCGTTTGAGGGATCATACCCGGGATCTTATTACTTAGGTTCCCTTAACCTTTCTTAATACATTATATTCCTTTTTATGATCCTCTAATAAAATCCTTGAATTTAAATCCTTTTTATCCTGTTACCTTATACTCAATTCTTTCCGTATCTAGTGGATTTCCGGGAAAAATCAAAGTATTCGGAATTGGATTCCGACGATCTTTACTTACACTTATATACCATATAGAGTACTAATAAAATCTCAGAATATCCATAACAGAATCCCTACATAGTGGGGCATGAAAAGTTTTCTCATTCAGCTAAAACAGTATTCATAAGGGTTACAAAAAGTTGAAAATTTTGGGGGTTATTATAGTCTCCCCTCCTTAAAAGGATTCCGTCCCGGAATCAAATAGAAACAAATGGGGGGTACTTTTCTAGCATTGCGCTCTCTAGTTCCCAAGTTGATTCTTCCACATTATGATTTTGCCATAGCACTCTGACTAGCTTGATTACTTTGTTCCGAAGCACCTGCTCCTTCTTATCGATAATCCTTACTGGCTTCTCCACGTAAGTCAGATCTGGTTGTATATCCACCTGCTCGTACTCCATTATGTGTCTGGCATCCCGATGATACTTCCTTAGCATTGACACATGGAACACATTATGAACTTGGTGTAGGTTTGGGGGTAAGGCTAGCTCGTAAGCTAACTTTCCAATCCGTCTTAATATCTCAAAAGGTCCAATGTACCTTGGGCTTAGTTTTCCTTTCTTTCCAAACCTCATTAATCCCTTCCAAGAGGATACCTTCAGCAGTACTAAGTCCCCTACTTCATATTCCTTGTCCTTTCGGGCTAGGTCTACATATTTCTTCTGTCTGTCTTGGGCTGCTACAAGCCGCCCTCTGATAAGATCCACTATGTCTCTGGTCCTTTGGACCACTTCGGGTCCGAGCATCTTGCGCTCTACAACTTTATCCTAACATAAGGGAGATCGACATTGTCTTCCCTCAAGGATCTCATAAGGCGATACCTCGATACTGACATACGATCGATTATCGTGAGATAACTTAATCCGCGTTAAGTGATCATTCCAAATTCTTTCAAGTCTATTGCACCGGCTCTCATCATAGCTTCTAGCATTATAGCTTTTGCTTCTCACTACCCATTCTTTTCCAGTTCGTAATCGCTACTACCTTCCGTTCCTAATATTATACTGGTTATACTTTTGCTCGTTAGCGTTCTATAACCTGTTAATAACCTCGTCAACCTTAGTATCACGAATGTGTTTCCATTCCGAATACCACCACAACTTTACTACTCCTTTTTCAGCTGCTTCTATCTTCGAAAGCTTAGTCCTTCATAAAGAAGTAAAAGAATTTATTGAGAGATCACTATGATCATGAACACTTGTTATATCGCATAGTTAGTACAGAAGGTGGCCAGCCTTTAGTACTTGACAAGCAATTAAACAATAGATGGTATCCTACTAGGCTTCTATCACACAGATAGATAGTCATTCGGCAATACCTCCCCTTCTGGAAGGGTTGTTCTTCTCAGCTTATATGAAATGAAAAGAAGAGAAAAGAACGAATTGAAGAGAATTGTATATATGAAAAAAAAATATACTGCCACAAAATATCTGGCTTGGAACCTACCTCTGAATTATAGAGGTTTGTCATAGGAGAACAAAACATATGTGTATATATATTAACATCAAGTATTATCGCATCGCATTTCGCATGCTTAAATATTTTTGCTATTCCGTCCATCATTCTATGGACCCATGCTCTTCCTCGAGCTTATACACAATCACCTTTGAAACTCCCTCGATATCGAAAATCGAATCTGGGATCTCATTCTAGACATCATCGTTACTAGAATCCTATGCTTGTACCGCAACCTTCCTCATATAGTAATACGACTCTCTTTTCATAAGAGGGAATAAATATTCAATAGGTAGATACTCTACTTAATTAGTCTATCAATGATAACTTATACACTACCACGACCCGATTAGTGGTACTCAATCTCAACATCCATTCCAATACAACTCTCACGGTTGTAATCAGCTCATTACTCGCAGAATCATTGCTGCATTACTATGGTCCACTACTGACCTACTGTCGTCATTCACGTTCCATGAATCTTAATATCTAACCATACGGAGTCCGTACATGTTATATCAAATCCTACTAAGGAGGTAACATAATCACCATTCCTGATTCATGAAGAACACTCCTGATCCTGACATACATACATGACATGAAGCAGATAAAATTACAGAAGAATTTCAATCAAAGCAACGATAGCAGGTTAATACCATTCTTAATCATATGCCTTCAATAGAAGACTTAACTCAAAGGTTTGTTTAGTCCTTTTTGAAACATGGTCCTGGCTTATTCTCAATATAGGACCTTCTAGGATAGATAGCCCACTCATGGCGATTACACGAATTAGACCTTTACCAAACTACTATTACGGTTGGGTATTGCACAGTCATCAAAAGGAATGTCAATCTTCCAAACCATAATACAATCTGCATAGCTTTAACCATCATCACTGTATTCCTTTGGCACAAGCGCCTATAATTATCCTCTTACCTTTAAAGTGTCGGCCACCTCTTTGGCCTTTCCTGATAGTAAAATTTCCTTACAATCAATGTCATTTTAACCACCTCCAAATAAATTTTCTACCTTATTTCAATCACAGCTTATGTGAAGATGTTTTCCTTAAAATCTGATGAGTAAAAAAAAATCACCATTTTTCCATAAGTTATTGCCTCAGTCTTTAGAGGTTAATCACTGTCACGACTGACTCTCAATCATACTTAGAACATCTTTAATCTCAGGTCCTAATTGCCTAGAACAAATTCGACCTTTACTAGTTCGATCCATACTTTCTCGTGGTTTAACACGTGCCCACCTGGCATTATTATAATTACGCCATATTTCCTTCATCAAAATTTCTATTCTAGAGAACTTTGAATATTACCTTTCTCCTTGTAAAACCTCTTAAGGTTATCCTTAAATCCTTCATCAGGTACACCCTAGGCACAAGGCATATCAAGATACCATTTATTAATACCAGAATCATTGTCTATATACTTCTGAAAATTTCTCCACTGATCCTTAAAGGTTGTTATTACCTTAATCCTTTCCAATTTATACTGTCAAAACTCATGATGTCCCTATTAAGGGTGAAATGCCAGCCTTTATGCATTCCCCTAGGATTCGTTTTAAGTTACCGATGTTCTATCCTTAATTCCACCTTTAAAAAGGTACATGCATCCTTCCATGGATAATTCAAGTCATATATCCCTGATAAGGGTGTCTTATTCAATCATTCCCACCTCGATAGTATATGTCTAATTTCACAATAACATTTGTATTCAAAATGGGGTCAATCAATATGGCCTCCAAAAGATAGCAATGGTTATCCGCTTTTCTTGCCTAATTTCGTAACGATAACAAGGATGTTCTGGAAGATATTGGTCGTGTTCAACGTGAACCTCTTCTTAATAATTCCTTATTTACTTTTGTTGTTTATCTCAACAGTCACCTCAATGTTGGGATATCTTTCATACATGGCGTCTCCCTTTCTGGGTATTAAGCCACCGGTCTTACACTTCACATTCTTGAAGGTCACTTCCTTCATCCAATTTTTCCTAATTTCTTACTTTCTTGTCTCCTCAGTCTATCCGCGTCTCATTATTTATCCTTCGAATTATCTCAAGGTTTCCTCGAATCCTTGGATGAAATATATGTATCTCTTATACCTTCAACCATCAATTTAACTCATGGTGAATCACCTTCATCCTGACGATTACATACTTTTCTATTTCTATTACTACGAGTCTTTAGGGTTTCCTCATACCCAACTCCCTTATCATTCCTCAAACTCTCTTGCCTTTATATTCCTTTCCACTTCAGTTTCTTTTTATTTTCCTTTCTCTTATCATTATTTCATGAACCAACCCAACATAAGCATCGATATCAAACATCCCGTCATTCTGGATTCGTGTCCTCAGAACGAATCTTGACAACTTTTACAACTTAGATTCATAATTCATCATACTTATCTGCTTTTGTTCTAGCTCCAAAGCTTTTACACTATCTCCTTATCTTTGGGAATTACTTTCCCGAAAACAATTGACTGAACTTAAATCAGTTTATTATAAACTCTTGCTTCGTGCCTTCCTTGGCCTTTCACCAGTGGGTGGTCTCTCTCTTAGGAGGGTAAGTGACAAAAATAGTCTTTTGTGATTCGTCAATCATTCAGAATCTCAAATGATTCCTCTATTTCCTTTAGCCAGGCTCTTGCCTCGGCTGGGTCAGCTCGTTCCTTGGAACTCTGATAGCTTAGCGACTTAAAGGTCCTGAAAGAATTTCCCACTACATTGTTTCCCTCAAGGTGGTGGTTGGGAATAAAGTATAAGTTCTGTTTAGACAGGTCCATGAATTTCCGTATAGGAGTACCGTCTCGGGTCTCCCTATCTCACTCGACTTCTATTTTCTCAGTCTAAATATTTCTTCCCACTCCCCATAATTGGGGTCATCTTTAAATTTAAAATCCTCATTTTCCACTTTATTATATTCTGGGTTCCTTATATCTTAATTACGACCTCCCTGATTATCACATTCAAGGTTTTCCCCTAATCTTATTCCTTGTGGGGGCATATTACTTGGAAAAAAAAATTTGAGAATCTCTGGATATTTGTCTTACTTACTTTGCTTAAGTCTTTCCCTCGTTCAGTCCTTGCACGATTGCAAATTATGAATTCTCAAGTTCGATAAACTTCATGACACTCTCTTAAGTGTTAATAGAGCAATTAACAATGTGATCTTATCACAAACAAACTGATCTGAACTGAAATTAACGAATATATACATAACCATTTGTTCGAGGGTACAACAACTGAACACATTAAAGAGAATTACATCATGTGATCTGATTGCTTCTATCCCAAAAGTACTACCATAGATAATCATCTAGTCATTAAAACTAATCATTCGTAACTTAGGCTAATCCTCCAAAAGCGGTACTACATGAAACCCTTGCCTGATTGCTCTGGCTCTGCACACTACCATGGATCAAGAAATGTGGGCACGCACGACATCCCTAACCTGCTCCATCATAGAGGTGATGAGGTCTAAGATAGTTGCAAGTAGAGCTGGATCAATATGACCCTCAAGATTGCCTCTAGCTGTAACACGGGTGGTAGCCTCAATCCTTTCCATGCTATGAGCTAATCCTGCCGGAAGTACCCCGCCCTCAATCCTTGGTGCCGTAAGTCGATCCAACAGATCACTCCTAACATTACGGGCCTCGGACAGGCCACCCAAAGTCATGTGATAATTGGCGATAAGAGAAGCCTGAGTGGTAGCATCTAGCAGTCCATGGGGTGTAGGTGGCGCAGACCCAGGAGATCCAAATGGATAACCAAGCACGGTATCAGGTGACAATGGTGCAGGAGATAAAGGTGGCATTTCCTCAGTAGGTGCTGGGCTCTGTACAGGGGAGGGAACAGGAATTGGTGGAACCTCATGGATGTCTACAGGAACCTCTGGAAGAGGGTCTGATACTGGTATAATTGGGGTTGTGGAAGGCCCCACTCCTTCTGCCCTCATTAACCTTTGTGCCCTTGGTAACTCTTCATCCTCTAGTGCCACCCTCGCGGCCATTCTTGCTCTGGTAGTCGACCTGACTACGGTCATCAATTCCTCAGCGGTCCTCTCTTCATTCTCATCAGGATCCTCCATGAGATCCTCCTCAGCCACAATCCTTTCCGGAAAAACATCCTCAACCGCAACATTCTCAATATGAATCTCATCCGGTCCCTCATTAGGATACTCCATCGGATTCACAATTTGATCTCCAACTTGTAATAAAACATCCTCATGCTGATGCTCCTGAACCTCAGGGTTCGGTCCCCCCCTGCCCTATACGAGAACGAACTATGTTACTATCATGATATTTATAAGGGTTCTCGTAAGGGTTTTAACTGTCAGTACTACGTTAGGTAGCCCGACTATGAACTTGGCAAGAGTTCTTATTATCTTAGTGAACTTATTATCTTTACATCACATCATCTCTGAGGTTTATAACGCTTAGCTCTGATACCATTTCTGTAACACCCCCAAATCCGGGGTCAGGGATTCGGGTTGTCACGAGTTCCATTTCCCTTAATAACACCCAATCTTAATAAACAATCAACTACTCTGCACTGTGACCCCACAATAAACACACACACCACAAGTTATAGTCTCAGAGATGAATATCCAAAAATAATCATAAGTCATTTTATTCCACAATTATAAGCCAATACACCTTAAAAGGGTTTCTGAATAAATTTACATTTCTTTGCCATTATTACAGTTGATAAAGATACATAAGTCTGGTACATCAAAAGTTGAAAGCCTAGCCTATTGGTAGTTCCTACCTCAGCTACAGCGACATCAACACCTATAGGAAACTGCGGAACGTTTCCTGATCGCTTGTGAATCGGGAGCTTTGTCCTGTTCATCTTTTCTATCTGTTGTTGTGTGATGAAAGAAGAAAGCAAGGGTGAGCAACAAGCCCACCAAAATAATATGTATAATGATTTATAATATATGAGCATTCTCATAGTACTCATGAAAGTCTTGGTCAAAAGAAATGAACCAAGTTTGATATCTTAATGCGATGAAGTCGCAAAATATTCAGTATATATACATATATACTTTTCAAAATCTTGGAAGTCCTCTTCCATGTATAATATACACAAAGTTCCAGTTTATAACTATATAAAAATATCGTTGCAAGGTGATCTCATATATTTAACCTTGTCTCAACGTTTTTCTGAAAGTCTTTGATATGCATAAGATAATCATTTACTAGATATAAGTTTAAAAGATGAAGTTACAAGATACTCCAATATACTTATATCTTTTTCGAATACTACTTGAACTACCACCGTTCAAGTTATAATTAGTTTCAAAAGTTCAACACACTGATGAGACTACAAGATAAGACTTGAATAGATTCAATCTTTGAAATATTTTGAAGGAAATGAAGTTATGATATACTTCATTAAGTCCCGATATATATATACACCTATATATATACATACGTTTCCTGAAAACCTCTGTCATGTAAAGTATGAACATAATTGCAATATCCAATAAATTTGGAAAGGAAAGAATTTTGGCATAAACCTGATATCTTACTGATCAGGCAAAGATACCAATAAGTAACCTTTTCTACTAGTAAATGGACGAATTCCCCACTGGTCATCACCCTGATCGCAATAGGACCTTATGCTGGACTGCCACTCAGCCACTTATGCATTTGATGGACTCCCACTGAGCCACTTACACTATCATGGACGCCCACTGAGCCCATGTTGCTTATGCCGACTCGATAGATGGACTTACTTCCCAAATGTTGGGTAAGTAATCAATTCATTTACCAAAACTGCAACCTTGTTGCGAATATAAAATACACCATAGAGCCGGATCCCTCAGGTTTTGAGCGAGTATTTAAATCCCCTTTTTAAAAGGAAGATCTTAAATATAAAAATGAGTTTTGGGATCCGCTCTAACTTTTAAAAATTATTTTGAAGACTCGAAAACACTTTAAAGAGTGTTTGGAGTAATGCTGATTTAATGAAGTAAATCAGTCCCAATATATTTAGAAAATGTCTGAATATTATTATTTAAATAATATTCTCATAAAGAATAATCTTTATACAAATAATTGAAGTAGAAGTTGTAAGACTTATACTTGAAGTGAGTATTAAATAACCAAAGATATACTAGTATGAAAGTACTATCTTTATTTGAATAATCGAAAATAAGTTTGATTATCGAAACATTATTCTTTAATAAAATAAAGAATATTATTAAATAATAAGCGGAGTCATAATACCTCGAATGAATATTATAAATAATATTCATTAAATAAAATAACGGAGTCATATATCCTCGAATGAATATTCAATTAATAATCATTAATAATATAACTAAGTCATAAGCCCTCGAATGAATATTCGAAATAATATTCAATAATAAAATAAAGGAGTCATAAGTCCTCGGATGAATATTCGAAATAATATTCAATAATAAAATAAAGGAGTCATAAGTCCTCGGATGAATATTCGAAATAATATTCAATAATGAAATAAAGGAGTCATAAGTCCTCGGATGAATATTCGAAATAATATTCAATAATAAAATAAAGGAATCATAAGTCCTCGGATGAATATTCGAAATAATATTCAATAATAAAATAAAGGAGTCATAAGTCCTCGGATGAATATTCGAAATAATATTCAATAATAAAATAAAGTTAAAGTTATCGAATAAACCTTATTCGATTAATAGTTTTGAAAACTATAACCATATATATATAAAAATATATATTATACTCGGGAACATCGACTCCCGGTTTAGAAATATGTTCACCTTTTGATCCCCTATACTAAGGGTAAACTCAATACCGCTTATCTCTAGCATAGGTATTATGCAACTGTAAGCATTTTAACCAACAGATATATAATCCAAGAATATGAAACAGGCATGCATATATACCATATCACATGCTACAATATATCGCAAGAATTTGCTAATAACAAATATGCATTTATCGCAAAATCATGCATATACACATATACATCACAACAACAGTTATAACGGGTAGAAAACTTGCCTGAGCGACTGGGGGTTATGAATGGCTCGGGACGAATCTGGTAACCTATAAACAACAAGTAAGTTGGAATTAAACCAAAGTCACTTGTAATCTATACTCTAACCAACTCAGACTCTAACGCTCGTTTTGCGCTTACTGATTCTCTTAAGTCACTCGAGTACCCTCGGCTCCACCATTTTTAATAATTTAACCATTACGAGTTTTAAGGCGATTCCTTCGCGAGTGTCTTACCAACTGCCTAACACACTTAACATAATTGTTTCATACATTAATTAACCTTTTAAGGTTTTTAACCTATGTTTCAAAGTAAGGCGAGGGGTAATGGTTCGTTCGCGAAACGGCGTTACTTAAAACGGCCGTTTCTCCTAAATCGTACATCGGAATCAAACGAACCACATATCAAAACGAAGCTCGTAACATGAACTATCTAAACATGGCAATGGTCAAAACCTAGCAGGGAGTTCTCGGGTCCTAATGTTATGTACAAAAGTAGTCTAAAGTAAATCGGACATTACGACGGCTATGTTTACGCGATTTCCCAAATTTAAACCAATCCAAATCAATCACCAAACAACCCCAATCCATTCTTACAACCAAAGCCCATCCATAACACATTACAAAAGCCCCAACCAACTCATTATTAACAATTATACTTATTCCTAAAACTTGAATTTAAACTATACTAAATCCTTTAACCAAACCATAAGATTTCAACATCTCATTCAACACCATTCCAACCCAAACTCTAAACAAACAAGCTTCAAGCTATTCTTTACCATAACTATTAAAATCATCCTAATATACAAAGTAAAGCTAGGGTTTGGAGATGATATACCTTCCTTGAAGTGGTGTGAGTAGCTAGGAAGCCTTAGGAAGCCTTGAGGAGTCTTAGGGATGCTTGGATCTTAAAGGAAAAACAAGAAAAATCAAGTTAAAAACCTTGAAATCACTATTCATTGTCTTCTTCATTGATTTCTTGGAGAATATTGAGAATGAATTAGAGGCTTAAACTCATAAGATAGCCATAACTATGCATAAGGAATACTAGAGAATTATCTTACCAATTTAGGAAGCTTGGATCTTGGATTTTGAAATTCTTCTCTTTGAAAAATAGGAAAAGCCGAGAGCAAGGTGGGAGAGATGAATGATTTTTGTGTTTGCTTTGTTTTTTGTTTTGGTTGGTTGATTTTCTTTTGATTTGTTTTGGTTAATTACCTTATTAACCTTGTCTTTGTGTGGTTATAAACTAACCACATCTCCTTCCCCTTATGTCATGCTCATGATGTCATCCTCCCTTCTTTGTCCTCTTCTCATTGGTTGGGTGACATCATCCCCTCTAATCTCTTTGATTAACTTCCTAATTGTTTGCCTAATGACCGCTGATCTGTTATACGGTTCGCTTAACTTTCGCTTTCGTTTATCGTTTGAGGGATCATACCCGGGATCTTATTACTTAGGTTCCCTTAACCTTTCTTAATACATTATATTCCTTTTTATGATCCTCTAATAAAATCCTTGAATTTAAATCCTTTTTATCCTGTTACCTTATACTCAATTCTTTCCGTATCTAGTGGATTTCCGGGAAAAATCAAAGTATTCGGAATTGGATTCTGACGATCTTTACATACACTTATATATCATATAGAGTACTAATAAAATCTCAGAATATCCATAACAGAATCCCTACATAGTGGGGCATGAAAAGTTTTCTCATTCAGCTAAAACACTATTCATAAGGGTTACAAAAAGTTGAAAATTTTGGGGGTTATTACAAAAATGAAATAAGATCCTAGGGTTTGAGAGAGACATCCATTTTTCTCAAGGAGCCAGCTAGGGTTTTGGATTTTCGGAGCTTCAAGGAGAGGTACACCTTGGGAGATCGAAGCCCACACTTCGTCCAAGTAGAATCAGGGAATACAGCGTGGATTTGAATCGCTTAGGCCGTAGCGATTAAGGTTAATGTTCTGTTCGCACTCATTAAATTATATCATAAAACGCAGGGCCGAGATCATATTGTTCCAACAATTGGCCTCAGAGCCTAGTTCCAGGTTCTGCATTTTATGATATGAAGTCCATGTCAGAATTATATATATGCATATATATAGTGGTATGCTTGTATTGATTTTGTGATGCAGGTTGATATTCACTATTATGGCCATGTTTTAATTATGTGTTTGAATCTCACGTGGTTTAATCGTGGTTATTTTGTTATGATTAAGATCCCACGTGGTTTATCCTGGTTTTGTTGTAAATCACGAGGATTGATCGTGATAGTTTTTTCTATTCTGGTTTTTATGATGTAATAGAATAGGCTTGTTCAACTGTATTAAGTTTTATGTAATTGTTTGAGCGATTAAGCTGTTTGAGCGATTAAGCTGCAAGTAACAGAGATTTTCCGTTGTTGTATTCTATTTTCGGGGAGCTTCGGTATTGTGGCTGCAGATTTTGCATACGATGTCTGATTTGGGCTTGCAATACCTTTTCGGAAATGGCAGAATGAAACGGACATGCTGCAATAGACCTAAAGATTTATTTCCCCAGTTTTCAAGTCATTATGAGGATGTTTAGGCTTTCAACCGGGCTCTCGAAGTTTTTGAGAAATTTTGAAGGATGAATTCAAGACATCCGTTGATCAAAACATCCGTTGATGATCAAGTTATCTGTTGATCAAGTCATCCGTTCATGATCAAGTTATCCATTGATCAAGTCATCCGTTGATGGTCAAGTTATCCGTTGATCAAGTCATCCGTTGATGGTCAAGTTATCTGTTGATCAAGTCATCCGTTGATGATAAAATTATCCGTTGATCAAGACATCTGTTGATCAGCTTATATGGGGCCATAATAGTGAATGTACTTTATTATGTTTTATATAATTTCTGATGATCTTGATTATTACTACTATGTGTTTCTTGTTTGTGTTATTATGCCATGTGATACTAACCCTTAGCATGTTAGAATGACATGGACATAGGAATGTATTAATTAATGCTTTAATCATGAGAGTATGCAGCTATTTTATGTGTTCTTTGTTGTGGTCATAATACATGTGGAATTTGAAGAAATAACATAGGACGATGCATCTAGATTAAATTCCTCAAAGTAAATACTAAGTTGGAGAGGGAATTAATATGAAATTAAATCCCACGGTCTCCATTATTGTTTGTCTGTAATTTAACATAAAGACAAATATAAATTACATATACGGCACCCATCGTGGCATATAATTTATGGTGTCTAGAATATTAAAGAAATTTCTAGAACAAAATTCTTGAATAATAACGAATATTGGAAGGTATACATGTCATCCATCGTGGCATACAAAGTTTCATAAATTTCGGATAATTATAAAATATCATTTCATGGAATCTGGTATAATTATGTTTAATTTAAGATTTGATGATGGTATACACTTAGCTATGAAAAATAATATAGACCACCCCAATATGGCGTATTGTTTAGTAATAGGACCAAAGTAACATTTAAACAAATTTAGGTGGTATACATGTCACACATCATGGCGTACCAGAAACTTATAGTGTTTAAATGTCAGTGCATTAATTTTAATAATTGTTAGAGGAACCAATAAGTCTTAATATTTAATGCACCCTTTATGTGTTATGTGATGTTTTTATGCATGATTCTCAAGATACAATGGGCTTTAATCCATTGTTCACTATCTTAAGGATAACAAACTTACCAGACCTAACTATATTGAATGGAAACGAAATTTGGACATTGTGTTGACTGCTGAGGAGTACAAGTTTTGCACTTATGAATCCTAAGTTGAGGCTTTTCCCATTCTCTCTGTGGGATAAAGCTAAGTGTTGGTTATATTCTCTACCACCAGGGTCTATCACCAAATGGGAGGATCTTGCTCAAAAGTTCCTAACTAAATTCTTTCCTATGGCGAAGACTACTGCAATCAGAAATGCACTTACTCAATTTGCTCAGCAATCTGGAGAATCTTTATCTGAGGCTTGGGATTACTATAAAGAGAAGCTTAGAAAGTGTCCTCACCATGGGATGCCTGACTGGATGATCATTAACTGCTTTTATAATGGATTGGGTGCAATTTCTAGACCCATGCTTGATGCAGCATCAGGAGGAGCCTATGGGCTAAAAGCTATGATGAAGCTTATGAATGGATTGAGCTGATGGCTGCCAATGAATATCAGAACCCAACTCAGAGACTACCTCAAGGCAAGGTAGCAGGAATTCTGGAGGTAGATACAACTACTGTTATAGCTATTCAGCTTAAGGCTTTGACGATGAAGGTGGATTCTTTGGATAATTATGGAGTTAATCAGATCACTAGTGTCTGTGAGCTTTGTGCTGGTGCCCATGAGACAGAGCAGTGTGCCATTTCTAGTGAAACAGCCCAGTTCGTGAGAAACTTTCAGAGGTCACAACAGCCTATTCCAGCCACCTATCATCCCAATAACCGCAATCATCCTAACTTCAGCTGGAGCAATACTCAGAATACGGTTCAAAAACCTTATCAGCCGTATGCATCAAAGCAATACAACTCTCCTGGTTTTCAACAACCGCAATATATACAAAGACAATAACTCCAGCTGCAACAGTCTAATGAAAAATCTGAATTGGAGGACTCGAGGCTTATTTGCAAGAGACAAGCGGTTTCTATCAAGACCTTGGAGAATCAAATTGGGAAAATTGCCAACGCTTTGATAAATCGTCAACCTGGTACACTCCCTAGTGACACTGAAGTTCTAGGAAAGAGGGAAGCTAAGGAGCAGGTGAAGGCAATTATATTGAGGTCTAGGAAGGTTGCGAATCCCGAAAAATCTCAAGTTTCGAAAGAAGAAGCAGTGGCTGAAGAAGAAGTGCAGAAGGAAGCAGAAGTGGAATCAAGGAACACTACTGTGGAACACACTCCTCCTGAGGGTAATAAAGGGGAGAAACAGATCTATCCTACACCTCATTTTCCTAAGCGGCTGCAGAAGAAAAAGCTGGATAAGTAGTTTGAGAAGTTTCTGAAAGTGTTCAAGAAACTTCATATCAATATACCTTTCGCTGAAGCTCTTGAATAGATGCCTAGTTATGTGAAGTTTATGAAAGGTATACTCTCTCGGAAAGTAAAGCTTGATGACTTAGAGATAGTTGCTCTTACGGAGGAATGCAGTGTTGTGCTGCAATAGAAGTTGCCTCCGAAGATTAAAGATCCTGGAAGCTTCACTATTCCTTATACCATTGGAAAAGTGTCATCTGACAAATGCTTATGTGACTTAGGAGCTAGCATCAATCTGATGCCCTTGTCAATCTTCAAGAAGTTGGACTTACCTGATCCATAGCCTACTTATATGACCTTGTAGTTGGCCAATCATTCTATTATATATCCATGTGGCATTGTGGATGATGTCTTGGTCAAAATGGATAAACTCATCTTTCCTACTGTTTTGTAATTCTTGATTTCGAGGAGGATAAGAAGATTCCCATAATATTGGGAAGACCATTCTTGGCTACTGGCCGAACCTTGATTGATGTGCAGAAGGGTGAACTTACTATGCGAGTGTTGGACCGGGATGTGACGTTCAATATTTTTAATGCCAAGAAATTCCCGACTGAAAACGAGGAGTGCTTAAAAGTGGAGTTGGTCGATTCTGTGGTTACTTCAGAACTTGATCAAATTCTAAGGTCTGATGCCTTAGAGAAGGCCTTGTTGGGGAATTCAGATAGTGAAGATGATGAAGGTGATGAACAGTTGCAGAATTTGAATGCTTCTCCTTGGAAGCGAAGGCTAGATATGCCCTTTAAATCTCTTGAATTGGAGGAGTTGAACAAATCTCCAAAGCGCCTCAAGCCATCTATTGAGGAAGCTCCTACACTTGAGCTTAAACAATTTCTTGAACACTTAAGGTATGCTTTTTTAGGTGATGCATCTACTTTGCCTGTTATTATTGCATCTGACCTTTCAGGTAGTGATGAGGAAAAGCTCTTAAGAATGCTGAGAGAGTTCAAGTCAGCAATTGGATGGACTATAGCAGATATCAAGGGAATCAGCCCTTCTTATTGTATGCATCAAATTTTGATAGAGGAAGGAAGCAAGCCTACTGTTAAGCAACAAAGAAGGCTTAATTCGATCATGAAAGAAGTTGTGAAGAAAGAAATCCTCAAATGGTTAGTTGCAGGGATCATCTATCCCATTTCTGACAGTTCTTGGGTGAGTTTAGTGCAGTGTGTGCCGAAAAAAGGAGGTATCACCGTTGTTGCTAATGAAAAGAATGGGCTCATTCCTACTCGAACAGTCATGGGGTGGAGAGTTTGCATGGATTATAGGAAGCTGAACAAGGCCACAAGGAAGGATAACTTCCCTCTTCCGTTTATTGATCAGATGCTTGACAGATTGGCTGGGCATGAGTACTACTGTATTTTGGATGGCTATTCGGGTTATAATCAGATTTGTATTGCTCTAAAAGATCAGGAAAAGACTACCTTCACTTATCTATTTGGTACTTTTTCCTTCAGAAGAGTTTCTTTTAGGTTGTGTGGTGCACCTGCCATATTTCAGAGATGTATGATGGTTATCTTCTCTGACATGATTGGTCAGAATGTGGAGGTGTTCATGGACGATTTCTCTGTGTTCGGTGATTCTTTTGACCAGTGCTTGCAAAATCTTGGCGTCATTCTTAAAAGGTGTGTTGAGACCAATCTGGTCCTCAATAGGGAGAAATGTCATTTTATGGTGCGATAGTGCTTTATTCTTGGGCATAAAGTCTCTAGTAATGGTCTTGAGGTGGATAAAGCCAAGGTGGGGGTCATTGAAAACCTCCCTCCACCAATTTCTATTAAGGGAGTTCACAGCTTTCTTGGTCATGCGATTTTCTATCGGCGGTTCATCAAGGATTTCTCTAAAATCTCTAAACCCTTGTACAATCTCCTAGAAAAAGATGTCTCTTTCAAGTTTGATGACGAATGTCTTACTGATTTTGAATCTTAAAGAAGAGTTTGATCACGGCACCAGTCATAACTGCACCTAATTGGGATGAACCTTTTGAGATGATGTACGATGCAAGTGACTATGCAGTTGGAGCAGTTCTTGGGCAGAAAAAGAACAACATATTTCATGTGGTCTACTATGCTAGTAAGTCCCTCAATGGTGCTCAACTGAACTATACTACTACTGAGAAAGAGCTATTGGCTATTTTCTATGGTTTTGAAAAGTTTTGATCTTATTTGCTTGGGACGATGGTGACAGTTTTCACTGATCACGCTATGATTCGCTATCTCTTCTTGAAGAAGGACTCGAAGCCTAGACTTATTCGATGGGTTCTTTTACTTCGGGAATTTGAGTTGGAGATCAAGGACAGAAAGGGTACTGAGAATCAAGTCATTGATCATCTCTCTCGTTTAGAAGATCCAATTATAACTTCACAGGATAAGACATTAATAAATGCGTCTTCTTCCGATGAGCAGTTGTTTAGAGTACAAGAGGAAGAACCGTGGTTCACGGACATTGTTAACTACCTTGTGAGCAATATTATGCCTCCAGACTTGTCTTCTGCTCAATTAAAGAAGTTTCTTCATGAAGTGAAGTAGTACATGTGGGATGAGCCGTTTCCGTTTAGGCAAGGAGTTGACCAAATCATCAGGATGTATTCCGTACAGGAAAATGGGGGGGATCATGCGAGATTGCCATTCGACTACTTATGGAGGTCACTATGGTGGAGAAAAGACAGTAGCCCGTATCCTTCAAGTGGGATTTTTCTGGCCTACATTATTTAAGGATTCGCATCAATTTGTTTTGAAGTGTGATCGATGCCAGGTGTGGGTAATATGTCTAAGAGGGATGAGATGCCTGTTAATGTGCTTCTCGAGATTGAAGCCTTCGATGTTTGGGGAAATGACTTCATGGGGCCATTTGTCTCATCTTGCAATAATCAGTATATCTTGTTGGCGGTTGATTATGTCTCGAAATGGGTTGAAGTCAAGGCTTTGCCGACAAATGATGTGAAGGTAGTGCTTAATTTTCTTTATAAGAAGATATTCACAAGGTTCGGGACTCCAAGAGTCATAATCAGTTACGAGGGATCGCATTTCTGGAATCGCAAGTTCACTGCTATGATGTAGAGATATAATATGAATCATCACATTGCTACAGCCTACCATCCTCAGACTAATGGTCAAGCCGAGGTGTCTAACAGGGAGATAAAGCGAATTCTAGAGAAAGTTGTGTGTCCATCAAGGAATGATTGGTCTTTGAAGCTGGATAAAGCTGTTTGGGCGTATAGAAGAGCATACAAGATTCTGCTTGGTATGTCACCATTTTAGTTGGTTTATGGCAAGGGATGTCATTTTCCTGTGGAGCTCGAGCATAAAGCGTATTGGGCTTTGAAGAAGTTGAACCTTGATATGGATGCAGCTGGTAAGAAAAGAATTCTTCAGTTAAATGAACTCGATGAGTTTCGGCTTCAAGCATATAAGAATAATAAAATGTATAAGGAGAAAGTCAAGAGGTGGCACGATAGGGGTCTAGTACTCAAATCATTTGTGCCGGGGCAACAAGTTCTTTTATTCAACTCTCGTCTCCGTCTTTTTCTTGGAAAGTTGAAGTCGAGGTGGTCAGGGCCGTTTGTTATCAAAATTGTGTTTCCACATGGAGCGGTGGAGATTTTTGAGAATGATCCAGGCCAATCATTCAAGGTGAATGGACAGAGGTTGAAGCATTACTATGGGGATACGATAAACCGTGAAGTGGTTAGTGCCGTTTTATTGTCCACTTGATCTCGAGTTTCCACGTCAAGCTAACGACGTAAAGCAAGCGCTTCTAGGGAGGCAACTTAAGTTTGTTGTACATTAGTATATAGAGGAAGAATTAAATAAGGAGAAAAACACAAAAAAATCAGAAAGAGAAAATTTTTCAGTGTCAACTATAGAAGCACGGCGCGCCCGCGCTGAGAAGCGGGGTGGCCGCACTGATTTTCCAGTAAGTGTGCGCGCCCGCGCTGGATTGGCAGAAGCACGGCACGCCCGCGCTAAGGTAGCACGCGGCCGTGCTGTCCTCCTGAAGCTGAAATAAAAAATCAGAACAAAATCGAAAATCAAAAACAAAAACAGTTTACAACCGAATTTTCCTCCTCCACCTTCCATTATTCCCTCTTCAATTCAGTTTCAAATATTCCATTACTCCTATTATTCCCTCAATCAAATTCCACTTCTTTTCCATAACTAATTCTCTCCCAAATTCATATATATACACACACACTTATACACAACCTTCTCCATCACTTCTCAAATTTTCAAACATAAATCTCTCTAATACACACATCTCTTACTCTCTCTTATTCAATTCCAATGGCACCCAAGAGACAACGAACCCAAGTTAGCAGCAGACGTATCGATTCTTCTAGTGGTGGTGGTGTGAGGCCTAGGTTTTCAACTCCGGAGGCTGAGGCGGAGTATGCGAGGCTTCTTTTGAAGCCCATAGCCAAGGAGCGAGGTTTTCTGCCATCAGGGAGGGATGGTAAGTTGTTGGAGATGATTATGGAGATGGGGTGGATTTCTTTTTGTGAGGCACCAGCTGCGGTACCTACGAGTGTGGTTCACGAGTTTTATGCGAATGTAAAGGCGGAGAAGAACGGATTTTCTGTGGTGAGAGGGTTGACTGTAGAGTATAGTGCTGAGGCGATTCGAGGGTGATTGAGTAGCCCGAGAGGAGGCCATATCAGGATAACTGGAACGAGAAGATGGGGATAATTTTAATTTGGATTTGATCGTTGCTACACTATGTGTGCCTGAGACTCACTGGAAGTTCAAGAAGGGCACGAACGAGTATGCCACTTTCCATGCCTCGTGCATGAACAGGTTTACACGTGCATGGAATTCCTTTATTTGTGCCAACATCATGCCATCTTCTCACGTGCATGATGTTACTGTGGAGCGTGCACGGTTGTTGTGGGGGATTCTTCAGGGAGATTATGTGGATCTCGGGATGGTGATTCATCAGGGTATTCAGAGGTTCTTGCGAGGGAGTACTACGGGTTCTATACCCTATTCGTCCATTATGACGAAGCTGTGTGTAGCTTCCTAGAGCCCCGATTGACAGTTCTATGCTGTTGTGTATACATGAGTGGTATGGTGAGAAGCCCGATCCTAAGGGGCTTGGTTATTCTTATGACCATCTGCCAGGTGGAAGGCCAGCTCCTCAGGCATATGCTGGTGACACGACTCAGGCGAGTAGAGCAGCTTGGAGAGCTGAGTTGGGTGAGGTCGGTCCTTCGTAGTAGCAACAGTCGCAGCAGCAGCAGGAAGCACAGGGCAGTGCTGGTATGAGTTCAGCGTAGTATAGGCGCTTGATGAGGAGGATGGATGCGATGCATGACATCCATAGTCGGTTTGCACAGGACCTTACCCAGGCGTTGGGGACTGCATTCAGAGCCACAAGAGTTGATATACATTGGCCAGTATTCGGTGAGGATTATGTGTACCCACCGCCTGACAGTCCTGACACTCCACTCGTTGAGGGTGATGACCCTGATTCTGAGTAGCTATGCCTGGATCCTTACTATTACCTTCATTGAGGACGGTAAATATTTTAAGTTTGGGTAGTAGTTAAGGAATATATGTTTGTGTTTATCTCAAATAGTTTGTATATTCATGATAGTTTAGTTCATATAGTTACATATTTGCCATGTAGTAGTTTTTTTTTATTTTGCATGATAGTTGTTGCCATATAGTTCATGCATTTGCATTATAACATGATCCCTTAGTTTAATTTTCCAACTGATTTGTGATATTGATGCTAGTGTGGTGATGTCGTATTTAGGGATGTTAAGTCTTATCGAGTTGATTTGCATGCTGGAAGTAATAAATTTCACTAAGTCTTATAGGTTGCTTGAGTGCTAGATTATGATCATGGTTTGCTTGTTTGTTGAGGTTTAATCATTTGTTTATATTTAGAATTTAGGATATTCTCTTAATGATAAAATAACATGAATATTGAAAAAATGGAGAAAAACATTAGATTTCATTGCTAGTTGTGGCTAGGTGTCAAATGGCTAGTAGCCGCCTATATTATATGAGTAGTCTAGAGTTGAACGAGATAGAGCGAAATGCTCTCATTCAGAAATCATGAAAAAAAGAAGAAGAAAAAAAACGTGTGTTATGCATAATTGATCACGAATGGGCTCTTAAATACTCGAGCTATTAAGTTCGTAGGGGACTTTGTGCCTAGTGACCTAAGGCTTTTATAGTCTGGGATCCACTAACCTAACGCTCGCTACATGGGTATTATTGTATAAGTCTTTTGTGGACCTCACTCATTGCACGGTCAAATAAGCATATTTGTGTTGTTTATATGTTATGAATAAAAGCATGAATCCATGTATAACTCTGATATAAGAATTGAAGTGTTATAAGTCATTTTGAGTCTAGCTTTTTATTCTATTTATAATCTTATGATTGCCTTGATGAGTGGTGAGTCATGATTGTTGATCTAGTTGTGATAGTATATATGTAAGCACTTGCACACAATCATGTTTCTAGTTTGTAAGTTAATTAATGAGATTTGATTGATCTTTGTGCGAATAACTGCATTTATTGAGATGTTGCTCATCGATTGGTTTAGTTAATCCAAGGGGATCGTTGCATTCATATAGTTGCATTCATGCATTTTTATTTCTTGTTCTTTGAGTCTGTTTATGCTTGAGGACAAACATCGGTTCAAGTTTGGGGGTGTGTTAAGTGGCATTTATATCCACTTAGAATGCTCTATAAAGGCTTGAATTGATGTTTTGTACTCGAGTTATATGTGTATTTGATGTGTTTTTGTAGTATTTTTGCATTTCAGGCATAAATAAAAGAATCGGGAGATTTAGCATTGTTTTGGTGCTAAATCGGTGTTAGGATGGTGCTCAGGAAGATTGCTCGAGGATTTCCAACTCAAACCAGCTAAGAAAATAAAGATTTTCCAGAAGGTTAGTGCGCCCGTACTGTGGTAGCGCGCAGCCGCACCGAAGATGCAGAATTGCAACGCGGCCGCGCGCTACCGCCCGCGCTGGTGAAGCGCGCGGCCGCGCCGGGTCGATTTCCAGGAATCATGTTTCTACTACAATTCTGATTTTCTGGACTTCTAATCTGCAAGGGCTGACTATATAATGTTAACTTAAGATCGTTTTTCATAAAGAGACATAACAGAGCTTAAGGAGAGATCGATGAGAAGACCTATAGCACAATTCAACGAAGGCGAAGAAGACCTAGTTTATTCTTGTGATTCTTTGTTCTAAGTTGTAATCTTGGATGCTCGTTTCTTGTTTGTTGAACCTATACTCTTGTTATGTACTTGGTTTATTATTTATTCAGTATAAAGACTACGTTTATTATACCATGCTTTCATCGGAACCCACGTTGATGATGAGTCCGATTATAGGCTAATCATTATCATGGGGTTCTAGTGGATTTATTTATGGATTTCTTTAGTTAATTTGTTTCGATGCCTTAGTGTATGGTGATTGTATGATAACCTAGTATTGGTTGTGCTTATTCATTTTATGAGCGTCGCGAACTTATAAGATAGCGTATTAATCTCTATTGAAGCGAAAGTGAATATAGTGGTTTAGAACTTGCCATGCTAGCATATATTCATGTATTTGATATGCATGATTCGTAGGTAATTTTAACCATCTTACTTTCCCGATGTAATCATGATAGATAACTTGTGCTTTAAACCATTATGTTGTCAAATTCTATAGACATATAGGGTCTCAATATAAATTGGTGTCTATTCAGCTTCTATCTCTTTTGTGGATGTCTGGTAGTAGGGTATTTGTACAACGAAAGTTGGCGTTTACTAGTTTCGTGTTATCTGATTAGTATCATCACCATTACATTCTAAGGTTGAGAACAAAAAGGCTGTTGAATGAAGTAGTAATGAAGTTAGAATCTCATGTTTGTGTTATATAAGTAAATCAACCTTTTCATTCTATTAGTTAATTGCATGTTAGTTAATAATCTTAGTTATAAACAATTTTAATTAGTTATTCGTCTTAGCATTGAATAATAACCATACCATTGTTGCATAAGTGCATTGATTGAAATTAACCTAAACCAGTCTCTGTGAGAACGAACTAGAAATAATTCTATATTACTTGCGATCGCGTGTACTTGCGTGAATATTATCACGTGTTTTCGTCCTAACAACTAGTCATCAGTAGTTGATGGATCATCAAAATTTGCCTCTTTTCCTTACTTCAGTTTTTTTTGTAAATACAAGCTCTTCATGAGTATCTTCTTTTCTAACTTTTATCTACTGATGCCTTGCTTACAGTCAAGTTTCAGGACCATCAGTATTTGCATAAAGCTTGGCTTCATAGATGTTTCCATGTCTGTAAGCTTTGAAAACAATATTCTTTGTGACTTTATGAACTACTTCACAGTGAGTATCATAAAACAAAACATATTATCCTCTGTCAGTAATTTGAGTGATGCTCAACAGATTGTGCTTCAGTCCTTTTACCAGAGCTACATTGGAGATGATGACATTTCCCATGATTATATTGTCATCCTAGTTTTTTTTTCTACATTGCAATCACCGCAGGAAACCATTGGGTCAACCTTCACCTCATAATCTGACAACAGGGATTTAGTTCCAGTCATATGTGCAGAACAACCACTGTCCAGTACAAGCACATTCTTCTTGTTTCCCTGAATCAGAAATATGGAAATCAGTTAGCATATTTAAGAACCCACACTAGTTGGGTCCTTTTTGACATATTATGTGTTCTTGCAGCAAAAGACTTTTTGTCAGGAATTGGTCCATCATATTTTGATCCATCAAGAATTGCTCCATCATGATTTGATCCATTAGGATTCATCTTAACAGTTTAACTCTATACGATGTATGGACATTCAATTTAGCAGTTCTATTTAAAATAACAGTTTTATTGAAATTAGGTAAAGGATCATAGTTGTTGTGATATAAGCTATGATAATCTTTACATGTGTAAATAGAATGGCAAATACTGTCATAATGAAAATAAGGGTTCTGTGGTTTGTAAAATACTGATGTACCACTAATATCAGACTCGGGAATCTTAGTGACTTTATTTTTAATCTTCTTGGAAATAAATAGAAATATGATTAGTATATATACAGTTAAAATAAGCTTTTCTAGGAGCACCAGGAATGTACTTATAATTGTTAGCCTTGTTATTCCCTGTGTTTCATTTTTACCTCTTTTAGCACTAGATTTGTGAGTCCTAGCAGTCACTTCACAAATTTTCTTGTCTAATTGATTCTAAGAAAGAAGTCCTATATTCTTGATTTTCTTCTCTTTTATTTTAGGCTCTTCTTTCTTTTTATCAGAGCTCTTAGAGGTAGAACCAACTTCATATATAGACTTCACTCCATTTTGATTAGTCCTGATAACTTTATTGATATTCCTATCAGTACATTTATTGTAACCTAGAAATTCTTTCCAATTCTACCACTGATGAAATTATGAACCTTTCTTCCTGAAGTCATCCATGTTTTAAATACCTCATTCTCTTTCTCAAGAACTTCTTCTAGCATGGCATATTTGACATTTATCCGAGTTTCATTGTGTTGGGCCCTTTTACATGCCTTTTCATTTTCATTCATGCATACTAACTCAGCTTCTAGGTGATCATTTCTTCCCTTAAGTTCCCTATTTTCAGCATTTAGACTATTATTTTCAATAGACTTACTTTTAAAAGTGACATGCAGAGAATATAAGAAAGTTTTCAGTTTAGACAAATTATTAGTGTCAATAGGGAAAAAAACTAAAGGTACTCTATCAGTTCCTGACATATCATCTCCATGAGTTGTCATGAATGCATAACATTCTTCATCATTGTCAGTTCCTGATGAGTCCATCCAGTATTTGTTGGATTTTGATGTGAACAAATCCTTTCCAGTTGAATTAGGGCACTCAGTAGCCAAATATCCCCTTTCATTGCAGTTTAACAAGTCACTTTGGCTTTGGCAAACCTCCTTCCCTTGGTGTACTGTCCTTCATTCTTGGTGAACTTGCCTTTGCCACCTTCAGAGTACTTTCTGTTTAAACCACCTTTTCTTTGTGGTTTTGCAAGCCTCGTCCTTCTAAAGCCTTTCACAAGCATATCAGCCATTTGAACCACTTGAGGATCATCTAACTCAATCTCAGAATCGTCGTCAGTATCTGTGTCAGGATCTGATAATTCATCAGTATCTAACTCTTCCATTATGTTCATTCTTCTTGACCTCTCACTGATCCTTTCCTTTCCTTTATAAGTTTCAACATTTAGAGCCACAACCTTCATCTTCTGACCCTTCTTGTTTTTCCTCTGTTGAATTTCCAAGTCATGGGTTTTCAGCATTCCATAGACTTCATCCAATGTCAGTGAATCAAGATCATACTAATGCCTGATTATTGAGGCTTGAATTTCCTATTCCCCAGAAAGAGCTCTCAGAAATTTGGTGTTTGAGTCTTCCCTATCATTCTCTTTGCCAACCAGTGATAGATCATTCAATAGTTCCAGGAATCTATCATATATGTCAGTAATTGACTCATCAGCCCTTGAATCAAATTGTTCATATTCTTGAACAAGAACAACCCTTCTGTTTTTCTTGATTTCCATTATACCTCGGCACTGAGTATCCAAGGCATCCCATATTTCTTTTGAAGTTTTGCAAGAAATCACCCTGCTGGACATCACATTATCCAAACTGTTGTGAAGAATATCCTGACTTTTGCATCTTTAAGCATTGCAACTTTCTCAGGATCTGACCAGTCGGATTTTTCTTTCCTGATATAGTGTTCAGGAACCTCTGGTGTCATTGACACAAGCTTTTTAGGATAAGGAGGCCCATTATTGATGATATCAACATAAGATTCATCAATAGCCTCTAAGAACATCAACATTTTTACTCTCCATGTAGAGTAATCTTCTCTCTTCAGGATTGGAATTTTCATGCTTTCATATTTACTTCCATAAATCTTCATCTTTTTAAATTAAAGTTGATTTGACTGCTCTGATACCACTTGTTGCCCAATGAAGTAATTGAGGGGGGGTTGGATACAATTACTAAATTGGATACAATTACTAAATAAATCAATTTATCACGAAAGTAAAGTAGTAATAGTAAATCACATATGAATCAAATAACAGTTTATATTGATCTTTAATAAACTGTAACAAAACTCTCTCAAGAACATTATTCTTAAGAGCTGCTAGGTTATAAAATAATCGAGTTGTGCACACCACAAAATGATAACCTAATTTTTATTTATATATCATCCAACTACAATCAATCTCTATCAATTAGAAGATATGTTATAGTATAATTTATCTACTTTCTATACATATCTAAATCAACAACTACGATCCTATAAATCAACAGATTCTGATTTATCTCGCAGCTTTGACTTATCCATCAGATCCTGACAGTCTTCACATCCTGACGGCTTGACACATCCTGACTGTCAGACATGTTCTGATTGGCTACACATCCTGATACCTCTGCCAGATCCTGACCTTTGGCAGATCCTAATTCCTGACATAGAAAATTTCCAACAATATATATATATATATATATATATATATATAGTAGAGGTATATATATCGCGAACCACGTGAAAAATTGTCCGCGTGGTTTGTTGCTCTTTTCTCTTTACTTGCACTTATAATTTTTTAAATAGTTATAAGACTTTTTCAAAAAGAAAAAAACATGTTTTGGAAATGTCCTTCGGGCCAAGTCATCTTAATCTTTCGAATCCGCTCTACGGGAAGTCTGCATCATTTTTCTCTAAGGGTTAAAACCAATATTTTGGAACTGGAGGATTTTATTAGCTCTCTAGCTCTCTTCCATAACTGGTTGGTTGATATCGAATGATTATAGATTACTTGCTTTCGTTACACTTACCTTAGCAAAGATTTTAAAAGGGCAATATAATTTTTAAATTGGTGATAAACTATTCAACTCCCATTCTAGCTTATTATAACGTCATATCAAATCTAACAATTTGTCCTTGGCATTGTACTTTTGTTACATCATTCTCTTCTTGTTGCCCGTGGGCCCATTTCTTACAACCATCTTCTTCATATTTTCATCGACCTTGATATAGTTTCCGACCCTATCTTGGAGTTGTAACATGCTTTCAGGGGGGCGGTTGGCTAGGGACATCTTGAAGAATTTAGTTATTTGTTGTAGGGCTCTCATGACCGCTTTATCATCAAGATCCGGAACCTTCAGGGCCTCATTCATGAACCGATTTAGGTAGTCTTTGAGGGACCTCTTCACTCCTTGTTCAAGGCCCATGAGGAAAGTCGAACTCCTTTTATGCACTCGACCACTGATGAATTACTTGATAAAGGTCTAGCTGAGACCTCTAAAGGACCAATCGAGTTGGGGGTAGACTTCTATACAATCTTTAAGCCATGCCATCTAGGGTTTGATGGAATGCTCGACACTTAATAGCGTAGTTCAGGGGTTGTATCAATAGGGCATTGGAAAATATTCTCACATGATTCACCGGGTTAGCAGTACCATCATACGCCTTGATGGTGGACATCTTGAACTCTTTTGTGATATTGGCATTCATAATATTTTCTGTAAAGGGGGTTTAGGATCATCAGGATCTCCTACGGGCATTAAATCAGGTGGCAACACTCTACATTGGTGTAGGACCATCCAGGAATATGATGGGCAGGGGGAGGGGGGAATCCATTGATCTTCCCCTCGTAATGTGCCTTGGCGGCTGATGTATCCCCATGTCATGCTTCAGCCTTTAGATCTCGGCTTCATGAGCACTAATATTATCTTAGATACCTTGAGAAATCGTCCCTTGGGGCCTTTGAGGCTAATGGTGATTTTTTAGTTCAGGCTACTTGCTATCACACCGCCTCCTAGGTGCAAAAGTCTTCGACTTATAAGGTAATTAACACTCTTGTAAGGTAACATATTCCAGATCCTTCATTATAAGAGATATTGTCCATATTGGATGTCATGTCTCTAACTTTAATCGTATTAGGCCTCGTTCACGAGCGAGTCTTGTATGTTGTGGGCCTAGACCACTTTTATCTGTGAGAGACCTCGAACTATATGGTTTGTATTGGGTTTTGAAAAAGAAATTTAAATATAACTAATGCGATAATTATTATGTCTCCAATGTTTATTTTCAACCCATATATATATATATCAATAATTTTATTTTTTTTATTATAAAAAACAAACTCAATTACCTGTCAATTTGTTTGTGGAAATGAGAATGTAGCTTGACATAAGTAGGCCAAACATATATAATGATCACATACGCCTGATGGGTACAAATTTTAATTTAAAATATTAGAAATTGTCAAAATCTATTTTCGTGAATTGATAATAATTTATTTTAATACTACAAATACTATCACACTTTTAATAAATTATTTGGGAAATAACTATCATTAAATTAATAGCAGTGCTAATTTAAAAATAGTATTTTAGAACACAATTTTTGGGGAAAAACTTAAAATAACGAACGTGATATTATTCCATGTTTAAAAATTATAGTTTAAATATTTCGATTAGTCGATCCGGTCAATCACTGTAAGATGTTTCTAATAATTACCATTAAATTCTATCTTTTTGAACAGAAAAAAAATAATTGAGAAAGAAATTAAAAGAAGTGTTAATCGCGGTAATACTATCGATAAATCATTCATTTAATTAGAAACACTTGCAGAAAATGTAAATGATTATTATTTCCAAACAAGGAAGTATACCATAAAAAAATACAACTATCAAATAAATTTTATTTTTACTACAATTATATGAAAATAAATAATTACTAATTCATTTTTCTTTCACAACAATATTTATATTATAGTTAAACAAACCTTTTTTGACAATATCATGGCCTTCAAATTACCACCGGTCATTTTGATGTTATTATAATTTTTTATTACCAATTAAAACTAGTATTTTAAAAATTTTCGATTTAATCGATTAATTCCTGATTAATCCTTTGCAAGGTGGAATCCGATTAATCTTTCTAAGTTCTTCTTTATCGGGGTATATGATAATCTATTATCTTTATAATACTGCAACATCAAGTTTTTGGGGAAATATTTTATTCGAAATTACTGTTTTGCCCATGTAATTTAATAAATTTTAAAAATAGTTGTTGTTGATAGGAATCGAACCTATGCCAACTACATCAAATTTTTGGGGAAACATTTTATTCGAAATTACTGTTTTGGCCATGTATTTTAATAAATTTCAAAAATAGTTGTTGTTGATAGAAATCAAACATATGCCAATTATTTGCAAACTAAACACATCAACCACTTGAGCTAGTGAGCTAGAGACACTTTTGGTTAAATTTTTATAACATTAAGTATTGACTTAAAACTTATTTATTTACACGAGTTGTCTTGCCTTACATTAATTTTATATTTATTTTAATATTTATATAAAATCTATTATCTTTCTAATATGCAATTGGGGAAACATTTTATTTAAAATCACTGTTTTGCCCATATATTTTAATAAATATAAAAAATAGTTGTTACCGATAGGATTCGAGCCTATGCCAATTATTTGCAAATTAAACACATCAACCACTTGAGCTAGAGACACTTTTTGTTAAACTTTTATAACATTAAGTATCGAGTTAGAACTTACTTATTTACACGAGGTGTCTTACCTTATATTAAATTTTATATTTATTTTAATATTTATATAAAACATAATGATCTGAGACTTGATTGAATAACTCATTTCAATATGCTAACTTTACACTTATAATAAACATATGACTTCAACCAATTGAGCAAGCTTATTTGGTTAAATTTTGATAAAATCAAGCATTGAGTTACATACTTCTTTCTTTATTTTGGGTGACTAAACCTATATAATTTAATATTTATATAGAATAAAATTATTCTAAGACTTGGTTAATTAGCTGATTACAATATAATAACTTTACACTAATGTGCAACAACGGGATTATAATTTTTTTTTAATTTATACATTCAATGAATAACTTCTTGTTGATAATATATTATCATATTAACTTGTTGATAATATCTTACCAAAGGGTATAATCAATCTGTGTCGAGTCGAAAACTGTCATGCTCGTACTCGATTAAAAATGTTCGGGTTCGAGTACGAACTCGAGTTCAACCAAACTTTAAATTTTAAACTCGAAATTCAGGTAGTAAAAAGTTCGATAGGGTCAAATTTTGTAGGGGAAATATATAATTTGAAATTAATATTTTGCGCCCTTATTTGAATAAATATGAAAAAATATTATTGGCTTGTAAAATTGAACCTGTGACACCTATATCCAAACATTTGACTTCAATCGATTGAGCTAGAGGCTCATTTCATTATATTTTAATAACATCAAGTACCGAGTTATATATTTGTTTCATCATATTGGATGGCTAAACCTATATAATCTAATATTGATATATAATAAGATTATTCTAAGACTTGAGTAATTAGCTCACTACAATATACTAACTTTATACTCATGTACAACCACGTGATTTTAATTATTTTTTATTTATAAAAAAATTACAAATATTAAATAAATAACTTGTTGATATTATGTTACCATATTAACTTATTGATAATATATTACCATTTAATAATAGTTTATTAGATATTGAGACTTGGGTAATTAACTCTGTTCGAAATACCAACTTTACAACAACTAAGGGTATAATTAAGCCGAGCCGAGTCGAAAACTTCCAGACTTGAACTCGATTAAAAATGTCCGGACTCGAATACGAGCTCGGTTTCACCCGAATCTTAAATTAAGCATGAAACTCGGGTCGTAATAGTCCGGTAGCCTCAAGTTCGTCTAAAAAACTTGAATTAATTTCACCAAATATTGACAAAAACTCGAAATATGATAGGTTGTGCTCGAATTCGATTCTAATAAATATATAATATATTAATAAAATATTAAATATTCAGATAAAAATATATTTCTATTAAAAAATAATATCGGCTCGATAAGACTCGTGAACCTTATGAGCCGAGCAATTTGAAATTCGAGTTTGACCATGCAAAAAAATTACTATTTTGCCCCCATATTTTGATAAACATGACACCTAAACATTATAATATTTTTGGTATCTCCAGTTGAAAAAATCATTAAGACTTGATAGAAAACCATTATTTTTAATGGTAAGAGTGCGCTCTAAATTTTACATTCGGGACACAATATAAATTTAAGAATGTCCGTCATTACAGTAGTCCTCCTAACATGAATCACACAATATTGTATGAAATAACACACAAATATCGTAAAAGTACGCAAAAAATAGCAATTTTATTATAAATAAAGTTAGCCCGTGCCTTGCACGGGTAATAAAGGTAGTTTTATTAAAACTAAAAAAAGATATTTTCTAAAATATGAATAATTATAGAATTTATGATATAATAAATATATATCTGTTAATAAATAACCAATATAATCATGATAATATATTAAACAGTATTAAAATATTAAAATACATTCAATTTTCACTCCGATTAATCCTTTCGCTTAATTTTAAATGGGCAACTAAACCTATTATGTCGGGTTCCCCACTTTTACTGAAAAATGACAAAATAACCCATTTTTTTAAGAAAAATAACAAAAATAGCTGCTCTAAAAAAATGGCCAATTTTAGCCGATTGAATATTCTACTGTCATTTATTCTACTGTCATTTGGGTATCCCAATTTATATAAGATACTCTACTGATAGTTGAGACCAAATCTAACAATATCCTATTAATTGCCTTATAAATATAATAAAATATAATGTCTTAGTGATTTAGGACAATGCTTTTGTAAATCAATTCCAACAACTTGTCTCATACTTATGCCTTATTATTAAAATAATAATATATTTGAATTATAATTAGAGAGAAAATAAATAATGAGAGGAGAGAGAAGTGTAAAAAAGGAGAGAAATATTTTTTTTTATTAAAATAAATGATATAGGGCATGCACAATAGTGTGCCTCAAAAATAACAAAAATAAGGCATCTTAGTGTTTTAAGGCACTAGGATGTTGTTGGATCACTTATTTGATCAACATATCTCAAATTTTAATTAAGGACAACATTATAGGGCACTCTTGGACTTGCTCTCATATATGGATACTATCTCATATAAAGTGAATACTCAATTGGGTATAGCATCGGCTAAAGTTGGCGAACTTTTTAGAAATTGATCATTTTTATTAATTTTAAATAAATATAGTCCAAATTTGTTTTTCATCCATTTTTAAAATAGTGATTAAAACAAAGTTTTGGTTCTTAACAAAAAAATAATTGAAAGAAAAAAAAGTGTATTTGATTATTATGACCAGAAAAGAAATTATTATGAGCCTAGGAGGAGATGACGAGAAGAGCTTAGCTTATCTTCATGGATAGATAGATAAATGATGAGTTGTAAGTCCATATTAGTCGTCGCCGGAATAGTAAATCCGGCGAGCTCTAACAATATAATTGCAGCTGCAGCACCTCAGAGCAATACTAGTAACAACTTTTTTTCTAGAAGCGCATTCGGGACCTCTTATAAACATTCTTTCACTTTAAAGAAAAAGAACAATTACTCTGGGAAATGTGCATGCTCTTTAGTGCTTCCTCTTCTTCCTTTTCCGTTAGAGCAGGTCCATTCTTAATTAATTTGAAATTTTTCTATATTTTATGTCGATATTAAAGTATGCGTACATCTTGTCATCCCTAGACTCGTAGAGCTAGTTAATAAGTGCCAATGTGTAAAATGATGCTTATGGATCAGCCTGCTTTGATGTTGTTTATGTATATTATATGTGTAACTATGTTCCCCTAACAGGCTTGTTTTTGCACTTTAGGTACTTGTTCCGACAGAGAGTAAGACACTTCATCTGTATGAAGCAAGATATCTACAACTCCTTGAAGAGGTATATGTGTAACAAATAAGATACACACTACTTAACATCATCACTGTTTTTATGTGTAATAATTTTGTGTATTAAATTGTTTAGTATCTTATCCTCCATATTGTTAAATCTATGTTCATCAAGTTTATTTATCAATATTCTTAACTTTTACCCTTTAATTCAATGTTGGGCAGCTTTTCATTCTCGTATCCAAATTACTGCTGCTCTAACTTCAAATAACCTCTGCTGGAATGGAAGAAAATAAAAGAATACAGTAGAGCTTTAGGTTCTTAAATGCCAACAAATATATCTTACTTTTTCATTTATTTGGTTTTAATAGGTTTTGGCTCCATTTGTTCGTTTCTATTCCTGAGATATGTCATATCATTTTCTTCTTCTCATCATGAATTATCTGAAATGTATCCCATCATTCTTTTGGTTTCAGTCCGTTTCAAATAAGAAGAATTTTTTTGTGCACTTTGTGTTGGATCCTATTGTTGTGGCTTATGCAACATCAGGACCATCTTTCGCTGCTCGATATGGTTGCTTGGCTTTAATAGAGAAAGTAAGCATCTCCACTTTTGTGAAATTAAAATTCATACATATGAGTGACATTAAATGGTGATACAGTATGTTCTTATTGTTTTTTAAATGTAGGTGGAGCGACTAGAGATTGGGGCCCTAGTTTCTATAAGGGGGGTAGGCCGTGTCACAATTGCAAAGTTTGAGCAGGTGAGGAATCTGCATAATATAGATTACATTGCAACAGAACTCAAGTATTGGCTGCAGTACTATAGCTATTTATAACTGAAACTATCTCTTGTACACTTCTTGTAATTAATTTTTCTACTATTATAGTTTACAACATGCACGATCAAAGATGTCTTCAGATTCTTACCCCTCAAATTATTTTTAGTCCGAGCCCTACTTGAAAGGAATGGTCCTACCACTTCAGGATAATGTACCAGAGGATCTTAGCAATATAGACTCTAAGGTTTTGGAATTGAAGAAAACACTTTACAGTTTAAATAGCTTGGAAATAAAGTTAAAGGTGATCTCTCTCTCTCTCTCTCTCTCTCTCTCTCTCTCTCTCCCCCCCCTCCCCCCCCTCTCTCTCCCCCCCCTCTCCCTCTCTCCCTCTCCCTCTCTCTCTGTCTCCCTCCCTCTCTCTCTCTCTCTCCCCCTCTCTCCTTCCCTCCCCCTCCCTCTCTCTGTCTCCCTCCCTCCCTCTCCCTCACTCGCTCTCTCTGTCCCCCTCACTCCCTCCCCACCCTCTCTCTCTCACGTATTGGTATACAGTTACCAAGTTTCTTGTTCAGCATCAAAACTGATTAAGAAGTTCTTTTTATTTTACAATATTTTGCTTATGCATACCTTTTCTACCATTTACCGTCTTCGAAAATGCTGACTTCATTTATCTTCATTCTAATACAAGGATGCGCCAATAGTGAGTTTATATCTATGTTTTTTCACAGGCAAAATTCATGTTTACATATTCATTGTTTGCTACTCAAAGCTACTAGTAACCTCAGCTAACTGCCTTTGAAGAATGTTAAAAAATTTAGTCTCCTTGTCTGAGTAAAGATTGCAGATTTCGGACAAGATAGTGAATGTTGAATTTGCATATTATTTCCACTGTGTCATTTCTTCTTTAAAATGATAGTAAATAGAAAAAACTGGAAAACTCACACTTAAAATTGCATCTTGGGAATGATTGTATTGATTGTAAAACTTGACTGTTGCTTAGATTGTGCTCTGCATGTAAGTAGTAACAATTTAGTACACATACTCATAGAGTGGGGATAAATTACCTCTTATTTCAATTTTCTTTTCTTACATAGTGTCGGAGCTAGATCCAGTTATTAACTTTTTGAAATTAATTTAAGATGTACATATGCGCACATCTATCAGTTCAGCTGCTTCTTTGTGATACAGCGCATTAATGTCTCCATTTAAGTTATTTACAATTCTTGTCTTCACAACATCCTTTATCTCTTGAACTTTAATAATTTGATTGATGACCTGATCCAAGCTTTCTATAGTCTACTGGAATACTTTTATGAACAATCTATGTAATATCACTTTTCATAAACAATAAATAAACAAAATTTTATATCTGGAATCAATTAGTCATGGTAGATGTCCGGCTTTGCTAAGCAGGTTTTGTTTTTGGGTCACTCCCAAAAGGCCTCGTACTAACAGAGTTATCGGGCTGCTTATATTGTAACAATTTGCCCCCACATCGGGCTCGACACCTGTCGAATTTGCTAGCTGATTGTGTGATCTTGTGATCTGGCTCCCCTTGACCCGTACTGGAATCCTTAATCCGAATCTCATATGATATTGTTCGCTCTAGGCCGAGCCCACACGGATTTGTTTTTGGGTCACTCCCAAAAGGCCTCATGACTGCTTATATTATAACAATCTGCCGCTTCCACAAACGATGTGGGACATCTAACAGTAGAAGCTTTAGTAGGAGCTTTGGGTAAAAGTTTCCAACCCGTAGTACTTTCCACTAAATTGTGTTACCATTTAATGCAACCTCAGTAATATTTTGTTTGAGATTTCTCATCATTATTTTGTGATTTTCATTAGCAACTTAGAAGTTGCATGAGTTATGGACTCATGAGGCTCGTTTATCATGATAGGCCAGCAAAGAGGCGGCTCTGCAGACTCAAACTGCCAACTCATTATCATGGTCTGAGAAGCAATGTTCAGTAGATTGTGAGGAATATTTTTTTCCGTCTATTGCCGAGCGTTTATCCTTTGCAGCACTTCAACCTATCTCAGGTTCTTCCTTCTCCCCCTGTTAGTTTATGTCCATTTCTCTATCAAAGATACTTGCAGAAAATATGTTAATGATTGCTAAAGTAATCGTTAAAGTAATTAAAAAATATTTTTTTTCTGTGATGAACTTTGATCAATATGTGCTGCAGCTTGTCAATCTTTGCACCATTACTTTTCTCTTGTTTCTTTATATTTGTTAGTCCTCTTCGAATTGTTCCTCTTATCTGAGTTAAAATGATTGGTCTTGGTTAGTAAATTTTAGGTTTACCACTTTACAGTTAACATGAACTCTGGGACTTAAATATTGGTCTCGAATATTTACCTGTGTGAATTCTTTTTGTTATTACTGCACTTTCATATCATTATTCACTGCCCAGTTATTGCCGCAATCCCCGATCCCTGATAGGGTCAACAACTCAACATACTGAAGCGCTGGGGGAAACTTATCTGCAAGGCAGTTGATGAGACTTTGACTTGTAATACTCAGCGGTCCCCTGGTCTTTTTACTATGTACACATTGAGATACTTTAAGAAGATAGTCGTGAACTTATTTTTTCTACAATTAGAACTTTAATTCAGGGTCCTTACCATATTAAAGTGTAAGGGTGTTAATACAAATTTAAGGGCCTTCTTGCTAATCCTTCCGAAGGAAGACGATCAATCTGAAAGCCTTTTCGCACCCATTCTAAAACTGGTAGGATTCTCTAAATGTGGCTTAAATGGAAATGAACTTGAGAAAGCTAAAAAGGTTTTGCTATAGACTGGGCAAAAAGAATAAAGAAAAGAAGATAATTGCTTTATTCCCAAGCATTGGATGTTAACATCTTTCTAAGAGAGTAAAATAGGTTGCTGAAATTGGAAAGGCAAAATAGTATTGTTATTTGATAGAATATACAGCAACAATCGATCGACAATTCAACACAGAGTAATATAAACTCGGTATACTATATAACACTTCTTCTATTGAACTGAATAATGAGAACTATACAATCGGCTTACTGTATATACAAGAACTCCATTACAGATGCTTACGAGAGAGAGAGAGAGAGAGAGAGAGAGAGAGAGAGAGAGTCTCTCTCTATTATGAAATCTCTAACTAATTCTATCATTATGTTGCTCTGTATATAAGAAATGCAATGTGACTTCTGTCTAACTAACTTTCCCGCTTAGTCGATTGACCGATTTAAAACATGTGAGATTACTATTCTGCCATTGCATTTTGTACAGCATTTGACTGTCTTGTTGTTGATTTATCTTGAGGCTCATGACTAGTCTCATGTAGTTTAATACTCCCCCCTCCCCACAAGCTAGTGACGGGATTGAACATCCCGAGCTTGGATTTGAGTGAACTAAACTGAGAAGGCAAGATTTTGGTAAGGATATCAGCAGGCAGATAAGGTGTTTGACGAGTTGTCTCTGTAAAACTCAGAGTGAATCGATTGAAGGTGCTCATAATCTTTCTTTACAACTTAATAGTTAATCAGATATGTGAACTGTTGATTTGCTACTGAGATGTTCTTGACAAAGAACAGACATATACGTTTTGATTACTTTAGGAGTATTGAGTTTTCTGATTAATTGAGAATCTCTGATTAGTACTGTTTGAGATAAAATGGAATTAACACAGGATCCAAGTAGTGTTTACTATCTACATCCTTCTGATCATACTAGGATGAAACTTGATTCGATGCCTTTTACGGGTGGTAATTTTGCGAATTGGAAGCTGTTAACAATATAAAGCTACACAAGACTGAGAAGAAAGAGAAGTCTTGTTTCACAATACAACACCAAGTAGTACACAGGGGTGATCGCAACAGTGGTCATGTATGTAGCCTAGTGTCCAGGTGTCAAGTCTAAACAGCAAGATACAACTGTCATACAAGTTAGTTAGAATCAGTAGTATATAATAGAAGAATGTAAAGCAGATCAATGTAACAAACACAACTTATCATCTATATCTTTCTTTTCTCTAAATATACAGTTTTATATTTCTGCAACAATCCGTTTGACATGGTATCAGAGCCATTGTGCTCGTTCTCAGATCTTCACGATCTGTCATTCTTCCGCACTCATTAACAGTTTACAAATCCTTGTTTAAACAATCTGATTGAAGCTGTACAGCTTTCAATTTTGTTAACCGTGAATTCTAGGGTTTGTTATATCATTTCTGTGAGATTCATCTTGTCCGTACAATAATGGCATCAACACCTGGAATTGATGTCAATCATCCCTACTATCTATCGTCATTTGATAATCCTGGAATGAGTCTAACTACGATCATTCTCAATGAACAAAATTACTCGCAATGGAGTAGATCAATGGAAATTGCTTTATCCTCGAAGATGAAACTCGGATTTGTTGATGGATCCAATGTTAAACCAGCAGCATCTTCAGCTCTTGCAGGACACTGGAATCGCTGCAATCATATGGTAATATCGTGGCTTCTTAACTCTGTTTCTGCCGATATTCGTAACAGTATTGTTTACATGGATTCTGCTCATCTAATCTGGAAAGAGTTAGCAATTAGATATGCACAGAGCAATCTTCCTAAGTTGTTTAATCTGAGAAAAGAAATTGCTCAGTTATCTCAAGGATCCATGAGTGTCGTCACTGCCTACTATACAAAGTATAAAACTCTGATTGATGAATTGGATAGTTTAACTGCTAGACCTAAGTGTGATTGTAACAAGTGTTCATGTGAGATTAATAACAAACTTAGTGTCTATGACTTGAACATTCAATTGATGCAATTTCTTATGGGATTGAGTGATGGATTTGCTTCAATTCGAGGCCAGATTTTAGTAATGAGTCCTATACCTACACTAAGCCAGTGTTATGCTATGCTTTTGCAAGAGGAGAATCAACGAGATATACATACTTTGACTGGTTTTAATACTGCAAATGTTGCTCTCAATATTCGAAGTAGTTCTCAAGGGCGTTTCTCAACTAGGCCTTCAACTGGTAATCAAAATACTGGTAATTCTGTGAAGAAACCAAGTGCAGATTCTTCAATTATTTGTGAGTATTGTCAGATGTCTGGTCATTCAAAGGATAAGTGCTTTTGTGTTGTTGGCTATCCCTCATGGCATCGACTTTATGGTAAACCAAAACCAAAGCCAAGGTTTGGCAATACTCAACGAGCAAGTGCAGCTCAAGTTGGTTCTAGTGATATATCTGTGATTTCTGATAGTTCGAGTGCTCATTCAAGTGCATCTTCTCATGGTCTTTCAGATAGTCAATTTAAGAATCTGGTTCAACTGCTACAGACCAGCTTGAAAACCGAGGCAACTACATCCACTTGGCCATCTGCTAACACTGTTCATCTAGTTACTGCAAATGTCTATTCTGTTAAGAGTCAATGGATTATTGACTCGGGAGCAACTGATCATATCACTGCTAACTTAAAAAATCTGACTAATCCTGTTCAATGTTCAGCAGTACTCCATTTACCTAATAATACTACCATTGGTGTTACTCATATTGGTGATGTCAAATTTCAATCTGGTCTTATTCTGCATCATGTTCTATGTGTTCCGAGCTTTAGTCACAATCTTCTTTCTATTTCCAAACTTCTTAAAGATTCTAATCTTACTGCTACTTTCTCTACTTCCTCCTGTTATATACAGGCCCCTACTTGGAAGAGGGAGTTAGAGATTGGTAAAAGCAAAGATGGTCTTTACTTGCTCAACTCTACATACCTGGATTTCTCTGCGTCTACTAGTCCTATTAATCTACCCAGTACTAATGTTTTTGATTCGAGTTGTAATCACATTACTACTGCTTCTTGTGATATCTGGCATGCCAGATTAGGGCATGTCCCTGCATCTATTTTACAACAATTATCTGTAAAATGTACTTCTGATTTTAAAGATTGTGATTCCTGTCATTTTGCAAAGCAGTCTATTTTACCTTTTCCTCGTAGTACTGCGTGTTCCACTGAACAGTTTCAATTAGTTCATGCTGATATATGGGGTCCGTATGCTAAACTTACCCATGATAATTGCAATCAGTTTTTGACTCTCTTAGAAGATAAATCTAGAACAACCTGGGTATTTTTATTGTCTAGTAAATCTCAGGTTCCTTCTATTATAAAAGATTTTCTTGTCTACGTGCAAAATCAGTTTGCCACTACAGTTAAAGTGCTTCGTACAGACAATGGATCTGAATTTTTAAATAAAGAACTGTCTCATACGTTGACATCTTTGGGGATCATTCACCAGACCAGTTGTGTATATACCCCGTAACAAAATGGTAGGGTAGAACGGAGACATCGTCATTTGTTAAACATAGCTCGAGCCTTACGCTTTCATGCTCATTTACCAATTCATTTTTGGGGTGATAGTTTACTAACAGCTACTTATATTTTAAACCGTCTTCCTACTGCTGTGTTGAATGGTAAATCTCCGTATCAGATATTGTTTAATGAATCTCCGGATTATAGTATAATTCGGGTTTTTGGCTCTCTCTGTTATGCTTCAGTAGCTCCCCGACCTGCAGATAAATTTGCATCACGGGCTATTAAAGGTATTATGTTAGGATATCCTTATGGTCAAAAAGGTTATCGTGTCTTAAACTTGGAAACTAAGAAAGTTTTTATCTCACGAAATGTTCAATTTGTTGAACATATTTTTCCTTTTCGAGATATTCCTTCTGTTGAACCTCAGGTTTTATTTCACTCTCCTTCCATTATTCCGGATGACCCTTTGGGCACTGATCTTCCTTCATCTTCTCTTCCGAATGTTTCACCTACTCCATCATATACTGATGACACACCTGTGGATATTCACCCTGATTCTTCCTCATCACATTCTTCTCATGACACTTCATCTCATCATATTCCTACTAGACCTATTCGTAATAAAACCGTTCCTTCCAAATATATGGACTATACTGGTTTACCTCAGCATTTTGTATCAAAAGCAAATAATGCTTTTGTTGTACCAGATGGCTTACACTATGATTCTTTCAGCCCACAATACACTCATTTTTTGGCTAATGTTACCAAGATTCCCGAGCCTTACTCTTACAAACAGGCTGTTCACTATCCTGAGTGGTGTACAACAATGGCTACAGAATTAGCTGCACTAGAGGCCAATGATACGTGGGATGTCGTTCCCCTTCCTGCCAATCAAAAACTTGTTGGTTGCAAGTGGATTTTTAAAGTGAAGTATCTTCCGAATGGTCAGGTCGAACGTTATAAAGCTCGTTTGGTGGCTAAGGGATTTACACAAACAGAGGGTATTGATTACTTTGAGACATTCGCTCCGGTAGCTAAAATGTCTTCTTTTCGAACTCTGTTATCTGTTGCTGCAGCTAAGAATTGGACAATTGATCAGTTGGATGTGACAAATGCGTTTTTGCACGGAGATTTAGAGGAAGATGTTTACATGGTTTTACCCTCTGGTTATCAACCTTCTTCTGACATTCAAGCTCAATATCCTGGACAGGTTCTTGTTTGTAAACTTAAGAAATCACTTTATGGGCTTAAACAGGCACCTCGTCAATGGTTTCTCAAGTTGTATACTGCTTTATTGCAGTTTGGTTTTGTTCAATCTGTTAGTGATCATACTTTATTCACATTCAAAAATGGATTGTCCATTGTTACCTTATTGGTATATGTTGATGATATGGTTCTTGCTGGCAATGACTTGTCTCTTCTAGCTACTGTAAAAACATTTCTCAACACTCATTTTAAAGTCAAAGATCTTGGTACCCTCAAATATTTTTTAGGGATGGAATTAGCACGGTCCTCTATTGGTATATATTTGAATCAACGCAAGTATACCTTGGATTTGCTTAAAGATGTTGGTCTGATGGGTTCATCTATTTCTGTGGTTCCCATGGAACAGAACCATCTCACGCCCTGATATCTCATATGCAGTGCATGTTTTGGCACAATTTATGGCTGCTCCTAAGGCTTGTCACCTTCATGCGGTTTTTAGATTACTCCGATATATTAAAGGTACATGTGACCAAGGTCTCTTGTTGTCTGCTAGATCCAATCTTCAACTCACAGCATATTGTGATGCTGACTGGGGTAGTTGCAAAGTTACTTGTCGTTCTGTCACAGGTTTCTGTATAACTCTTGGCGATTCCTTGATTTCCTGGAAAAGTAAGAAACAACCCACTATTTCTCGTTCTTCTTCAGAGTCAGAATATCGCTCCATGGCTGATACCACATGTGAGCTAGTTTGGTTACGTGCTTTATTATCTAATTTGGGTGTACCTCAGTTGTCTCCTACTGTCCTATATTGTGATAATATTTCTGCCCTTTATATTACTGCTAATCCTGTGTATCATGAGCGTACCAAGCATATAGAAATCGACTGTCATCTTGTTCGTGAGAAGCTGCAAAAAGGTGTGATTACTACAGCTTATTTACCTACTAATGAGCAACTTGCAGATCTCTTTACTAAGGCTCTTGGCGCGGCTCATCTGCACTATTTATTAGGCAAGTTAGGAGTTTTGAATCTCTTCTCCACTCCTCACTTGAGGGGGGCTGTTAACAATGTAAAGCTACACAAGACTGAGAAGAAAGAGAAGTCTTGTTTCACAATACAACACCAAGTAGTACACAGGGGTGATAGCAACAATGGTCATGTATGTAGCCCAGTGTCCAGGTGTCAAGTCTAAACAGCAAGATACAACTGTCATACAAGTTAGTTAGAATCAGTAGTATATAATAGAAGAATGTAAAGCAGATCAATGTAACAAACACAACTTATCATCTATATGTTTCTTTTCTCTAAATATACAGTTTTATATTTCTGCAACAATCTGTTTGACAGAAGCGACCTATGGTTATAGGATTAACAGCTAATGTCATTTGTTGATGGCACTTTAGCAAAACCAGAAATTACTGCAGATGATTATAAGTCTTGGTGTAGATATAATTCGATGATCATTGGCTGGATTGTGAGTGCTTTAGATCCACAGATAGCAGCAAGTGTGTTGTATGCTGATAGTGCTAGGGATGTTTGGGTCGATTTGGAAGATAGGTTTGGACAGGTTAATTCTGCACAAATTTATGCATTGCAGCAAGAAATTCATCAAATATATCAGGATGAATTTCCAATAGCAGATTATCATACAAAACTAAAGAATTTTTGTGATGACTTGGATAATTTGAAACCAATTCTTACTTGTGAATGTTATGTGATAGAACATACAACAACAATCGATGGATAATTCTGTTAGGAGTTGTCCCACATCGTTTGTGGGAGGACAGTTTGCTAGAATATTAGCAGCCAGACAACTCCAATTAGTATGAGGCCTTTTGGGAGTCCCAAAAACAAACTCGTGAGGGCTCGGCCCAGAGCGGACAATATCATACTAATGTGGAGTTAGGCCTGCTCAGCAAGCCCAACAAGTGGTATCAGAGCTATGGTTGTAACGATCCAGAACAATCTCAGTTGGGCTTCCAGAATGGGCCTAGGAAGAGGCAGATGGGCTACCCAGAATGGGCTGAAGGAAAAAGCAGGTGGATCTTCCAGTATGGGCGTAGGGGGAGCCAGAAAGCCAGAAGAATTCCAGTATGGGTCAAGGGGGAGTCATATCACACTATCAGGAGGCAGATTCGACAGGTGTCAGGCCTGATGTGTGAAGGGGGAGATTGTTTTTGGGAGTTACCCAAAAACAAACCCGTGAGGGCTCGGTCTAGAGCGGACAATATTATACTAATGTGGAGTTAGGCCTGCTCAGCAAACCCAACAAATTCAACTCAGAGTAATATAAGCTCGGTATACTATATAACACTTCTTCTCTATTGAACTGAATAATGAGAACTATACAATCGGCTTACTGTATATACAAGAACTCCATTAATGAGAGATGAAAATATTATGAAATCTCTAACTAACTAATTCTTATATAATGTTGCTCTGTATACAAGAAATGCAATGTGACTTCTGTCTAACTAACTTTCCCGCTTAGTCAGTTGACTGACTTAAAACATGTGAGATTACTATTTTGCCCTTTGTACAACATTTGACTCTCTTGTGGATCTATCTTGAGGCACATAACTAGTCTCGTGTAGTTTAGTAAGTATGTTGTAGTTAATGAAATGTTTAGTTTAATGTACTGCTGTTCTTGCATAGATTTACGGTGGAATGTATACTTAAATGTAATAGTTTAAATCCCGTGCGATACACGGGTTTCGTTAATATTTAAATAAATTTTAAATTTTATTTATCCATATTATATATTAATTTTAATATATTTATATAAATATATGATAATTATAGATTTACAATAAAAATGATAAAAGAATTAGGAAGGAGATATATCGTAGTTTAGTACGATAGGTTTTGGTCGTTGTTTAGAGGGATAAGGAGACTAAGTAATATAGCGATTTAGTAGTTTAGCATGTGTATAACACTATTTATTTTATTTTTATTAATTAAAATTGGGAAATAACCGTTAAACCAAAATATACCCAATTCCGATTACTATATTATAGTACTAGCTTACAGCCCGCGTGTCGCATGTTTCCCGTTAATATTTATGAATCTTTATTTATATTTTATATAGTTGTATTAAAATCCTAACGTAATAACTAATTATTAACATTAATATTCAATACTTATAATTTGATTATGAATAATTTTTAGTTATGATCAAATAATATAGTATATGATTGCTTAAATTTGAACCATTTACCTTATTCATAAATAATATATAATTAAATTTTTGTTGTTGTCGGAATTCGATCCTGAATTTATTTTTTTTAAATAATCTAAATGTTTGTTGTTGTCAGGATTTAAATCTAAAAGCTTATTTGTAACTGCATAAATAATAATATAAATGTTTGTTCGCAGTGGGATTTGAACTTGATTGTACATTACTTTAGTATTTGGATCTATCTAACAATTCTGATTATTTGATTAAAAAGGTCTGACGGTCATGATCGAAAGGGATAACTAGACAATAGTGGTTAACCAAACTATAAATTATATTCATGTTCAACTATTATAGTATAGTATAGATAGATAAAAGTACGGGCATTTTTATTTCTAAATAAGTTTAGTTATGCTAATGAAGGAACATCCGAGTCAGAACTGCTAGACCTACAGAGAGAAAAGTTAAAAGCAATGGATGTCAAAGACACGGTGGAAAGGCTGGAAATGTCTTTGAAGCTTGCAAATAACAACATATCCATCCTTGCAGCAAAGCTTGCTATTCAGTCCCTGGATCTGCAGTGAAACAACCAAAGTAAGAATTACTTATCTAATTGAAGCTTGGCCGGGGGGACTATTAAAGGACATGGAGCGAAGAAGATAGCTTCTATCTGCTATATGTTATTGCAGGCTGTAGGTTTCAATTATGTACAAATTGTTCCTTTTTTTTGCTAAATCACAAATTTGCTACTTTAAGCATACATGAACGGAGAAGGAACAACTTAAACAGTGACACATGTACATAAGTTGCTTTAGACTTGTTGATTATATTGACAGAAAGGTGGTTTTCTTTTATGGTTTGTTTTGAGTTGAATAAACATTTCCAGAAACTTATTCAGGTAGCCAAATCTTCCTGGATGGTACCCCTGTAATCCTATTTAAAAACATAATTCAATTATTATTCTTCCGTTCGGAATACGAGGCATCAACATTTCTCTTTACTATGTTGAACATGAAGACTAAGGCTATGTTTGGTTGAAGGATTAGGAGAGTAGGGGTTAGGTTAGGTCGGACTGGGTTAGGTTAGGTTAGGTTGAGTTGGGTTAGGTTGAACCCCTATCTTATTTGGATTTAAGGGTTGGGAAAGCAGGGGTTCAACCCTCACCTTATTTGGACGAAGGGTTAATTTTTTTATTAAAAAAATGTAAAAGTTTAAAATTTTAAAATTAAAGTTTAAGCTATAACTAACGTAATAACCTGTGCGAGCCACGAGTCATTTTTTAGAGTTTTTTTATTTATCATGCAATTATAATGTTTTTAGTTGTTTTATTATTTGTAAATGTTGTATAATGTCTGACGTATACCAAATACAAGTTGATTGTTTATCGATTTGTATTATTTTCATATAAGACATTATCAAATTACACAAAGTTTCTAATATAACTCATTAAGCAAAATATATATATTAATGTGTCTGTTGTATAATTTGTATTTAATGAATAAATATAAAGAAAATAGTCAGTGTACGTTTAAAATGAAACAATTAAACTTAATTTGTATAATGTCGTTACTATATTTACAAAGTAAAAGTTAAAAATTAATGAATATGTTGAATAAAAAAGAGTTTGACCAAAAATTTTGAATTTTATTTAAATAAACTATATGTGATTGTCTATATTATTACTGAGTTCGCTACTAACTTACAATTAACTTACTCAATTTAAAATAAAAAAAAATTGCATAACTGAAGTCAGAATGACTTGCAATCATAATATACAATAATATAAATTTCACACTACTGTAATATAAAGGTTGATTTTAATGAAAAATGTTAGTTTTTGAAATTCAACGTTAATATGGAAAAATGTTAGTTTTTTATTTACACTACTCTTAACAAAGTAAAATTAAGTTAGATTTGTGTGTCTAGCATGTAAATTATCATATGTTACATTTCTTAGTAAATTACGATGATTTCAATTATTTATTACTAAATATCTGATTTATGTACATGTATAATTATTATTAACATCTAGTGATACAATTGATTACTTAAATAACATTCATTTATAATTATTCAAAAATTAAAATTATGTAATAAATAAATTACGATAATTTATATATGATAGGGAGTAAATAAATTCTGATTACATAATTAATATTGCATTAATTATACGTGAATTGGGCTATAAGGCCCAATAAGAAGATGTATGACATTCAGACCAAAAAGATGAACACATTAATTAGGCCTGATGGACCTGATCAGGCCTGATGGAACAAAGAAGGCCCAAAACCCCGAATATCAATTAATTTCGTAATTAATTAATAAGGGAGAAAAACAGCTATTAAGATGAGTCCCGGTGAGGATATAAATCCTTGTAGATTGGCCTCCAAGGAACCTCATGGGATAAGGAATCAGCTTCTTACTTCCTAGGACTCCAAAATCCATTCTAATTCCAAGACTTGTCCACCAAGTCTCCTAACCCAAGTCCAATTTAAGGACTCCCAACATCTATATAAGGGGCCTCACCCCACAAATCAGAACTACGTTTTTTGACTTGATTCTCTAATTCACAGAGATACGTAGACATCTCGTAAAGGCAGAGTTAAGTCACGAAACATGAGAGCAGCCATTAAAGTCCTTGAGCCCCCGAACCTTAGCAATAAACACATCAATTAATATACTCTAGTTTTTTATCCATAACATTTGGCGCCGTCTGTGGGAAAAACAACAATAACCATGGCGAGAACACGGAGAACAATTAGAGCCCTTGAAGGAGGAACACCAGCGGGGACAACCCAAGTGACTTCGTCAACCGTGGAGGTACCTCCTCATTCAACTTATGCAGCCACCCAAGGAGAAGCCTAGATAGGGGCAACTGAACCTCAACCACAAGGGACGATTCCCTCGGCTACTCAAGGTACGAATCCCCAAATTCAACAACTACATGCACCTGTGAATTCTCGACCCATTAGGTATGAGTATTCAACTGTTGTGACTACTAACCCCCCATATGGGATGCCCCTATACCCTGAGGTTGGAGGAAGCGGACATGTTGGGCGGAGTGAAGCACGAGGGCGATCGGCCCCTATATACGAGGTTTGGCTCCTATCCCTGAGGATCAGGAATTTTCTGGTCCTTACATTGAGAGAGACTCTGAATCTTCAAATGATGAAGTTGCCTCAAGAAGGAGGCGTGCTGGCAAAGAGCCGATGGCTGATGGTCGTCAACGTCCTAGGAGCACCTAAGGGACGAATTCCCAAGAAGTGCAGGAAAGGATCAGGGCTCATGAGGTTGAGATTCAAAGGCTGAAGCGCGACTTGGAGGCGCACCAGAACACCAGACCCCCACTACCTCCAAGGGGGAGGAATCCTCCCCCTATCATAGACCTGGATGGTCCAACACAGAGAAGGGCTGCTGTCCCAAGGGCTGATCCAAGCAATCTTCTTCCCCTTGGAGATCCTGATGATCATACGCCACCATTCACTGAAGAAATAATGAATGTCCATATCTCAAGGAAGTTCAAGATGCCCACTATCAAAACTTATGATAGCACTGAAGATCCCTCCAATCATGTCAGGACATTCTCTAATGCACTGTTGCTACAGCCCGTGAATGACGCTATTAAGTGTCGGGCCTTTTCTCAAACCCTGTCGGGTATGGCTTAAAGATGGTATAGTCGTTTGCCCCCAAACTCTATTGGGTCCTTCAGAGAATTAAGTCAGGCTTTTATTAAGCAGTTCATCAGTGGGAGAGTGCATGAGAAAAGTTCAGCATCCCTCATGAGCATTGTGCAGGGAGCAATGGAATCCTTAAGAGACTGCCTGAATCGCTTCACGAAGGAAGCTTTAAAAGTCCCGGACCTTGATGACAAGGTAGCCATGATAGCACTGCAACAGGGAACTAGGGATGAGTTTTTCAAGATGTCCTGGGCCAAACGCCCCCTAAAAGCATGTTGCAGCTCCAAGATAGGGCAGGGAAGTACATCAAGGTGAAAGAGAGTATGCGGAAGACATTCGTGAGCAACGAGCCCGCTGGAGGCAAGAAGCGGAAGACCGATCTGGAGTACATCACTAAGGACAAGTATCCCAGAACTGAGCAAAACCCTGACTCAACTCCGAAGAGAGGAGGACCTGGACAAAAAATCACTGAGTATGCTAAACTGAATGCTCCAAGGAGCCAAATTTTAATGGAAATCGAGAAAGATCGAGATATTCGTTGGCCTAAACTCTTGAAGGCCGATCCTGCCAAGCTAGATAAGAGCAAGTATTGTAGATTTCAGAAGGATGTTGGTCATGACACCGATGAGTGTAGGCAACTCAAAGATGAAATTGAATTTCTTATTAGAAAAGGGAGATTGAACAAGTACACTGAAGATGGAGGAGACATGAGCAATAACGTGAGAAAAAACTTTGACGATCGAAAAAGAGATCAAGAAGATCAGGGGCGAAATCCCCAACTTAGGGGACCGGTGATAAATACAATCTTCGGAGGACCGCGACCCCGAGGGCCTGTGATAAACACAATTTTTGGAGGACCAACTGCAGCTGAATTATCCAAGAACTCCAGGAAAGCGTATGCCCGAGAAGTTATGCATATTGTTGGGGAAGCCCCAAAGAGGGCCAGGACATGAATAACAATGGCTTTCGATGATTCTGATCTGGAGGGTGTGAAATTTCCCCATGACGACCCGTTGGTCATAACCCTAATAATAGGGAACAGCCCGGTGAAGAGGGTCCTCGTAGATAACGGTGCCCCAGTCGACATCTTACTCCATGATACCTTTTTAAGGATGGGTTACAATGATTCCCAATTGACCCTAATCGATTTGCCGATATATGGATTTGCGGGAGTAGAGTGCCCCGTGGAAGGAATAATAAAGTTACCAACAACCATAGGCCAGGAACCAAGGCAAGCAACATAGATGTTAGACTTCGTGGTGGTGAAGGCTAGTTCAACTTATAACGCTGTCATGGGAAGGACATGTATACATGCCTTCAAGGCCGTCCCTTCTTCCTACCATTCAGTCATGAAATTTCCCACCCGGAATGGGATTGGAGAAGAGAGAGGAGATCAAAAAATGGCAAGGAATTGTTACGTAGCCTCTTTAAGGGCAGATGGAGTTGGAGGCAAGTTCTACCTATTGAAGATCTGGATATCCGAGAGAATGATGAGAAATGAGGGAAGCCAGCAGAAGATTTGGTTACGATTCCTTTGGCTCCCGAGGATCCCGAGAAAGTGACTTTCATTGGAGTAACACTAGAAGAGCCCCTTAGAGGGAAGTTGGTGAAGTTTTTGCAAGAAAACAACGATGTGTTCGCATGGTCTGCAGCTGATATGCCAGGAATAGATCCGGAACTAATCACTCACAAGCTGAATGTGGATCCAAGTCGGAAAACAGTGAAGCAAAAGAAAAGAAGCTTTGCTCCGGAGAGGAAAGAAGCTATTAAACAAGAAGTAGAGAAGCTCTTAGAGGCTGGTTTCATTGAAGAGATTCAATTTCCGGAATGGTTAGCAAACCCTGTAATGGTAAAGAAGGCCAATGGAAAATGGAGGATGTGTGTGGACTTTACGGATTTGAATGACGCATGCCCTAAGGACTGTTTCCCGTTGCCAAGGATAGACACTTTGATAGATTCCACTGCTGGACATGAGATGCTAAGTTTCATGGATGGATTTAGTGGATACAATCAGATCAAGATGCACAAGGACGACATCCCAAAGGTATCATTCATCACTGACTTTGGTGTTTATTGTTATCTTGTTATGGCATTTGGTCTCAAGAATGCAGGAGCCACCTATCAAAGGTTGGTAAATAAAATCTTTAAATATCTTATTGGCAAGACCATGGAAGTTTATGTTGATGACATGTTAGTCAAGAGTCTAGTAAAGACTGACCATATAACCCATTTGAGGGAAGCTTTTGAGGTCCTGAGATACCATAAGATGATGTTAAATCCTTCGAAGTGTGCTTTCGGAGTAGGGTCTGGAAAGTTTTTGGGATTAATGGTCTCCAAGAGAGGAATCGAGGCCAATCCCGATAAAATAAAGGCAATCCTGGACATGGAACCACCAAAAACTATCAAAGATGTTCAAAAGCTCACAGGAAGGGTTGCTGCGCTGGGATGATTCATCTTCAAGTCTGGGGACAAGTGCTTGCCGTTCTTCAAGTCCTTAAAGAAGGTAAAAGATTTTGTATGGAGTAAGGAAAGCCAGAAGGCATTCGAAGAATTAAAGAAATATATGGCTCAGGCCCCGTTGTTGGCCAAGCCAGCTTTGTATGAAGTCTTATACTTGTACTTGGCCGTTTCAGAAAGTGCCTTGAGCGCTGTATTGGTTAAGGAGGAACTGAAAATCCAGAAACCCGTATATGATGTCAGCAAAATTCTGCATGGAGCTGAGTTGAATTATTCAACCATTGAGAAATTTGCACTAGCCTTGGTAATGCCTTCAAGAAAGTTGTGTCCCTACTTTCAGGCTCATAGGATTGAAGTACTAACAAATCAGCCCTTGCGAAATATTATTCATAGTCCCAAGGCTAGTGGAAGGCTGATCAAGTGGGAAATAGAGTTGGGGGAATTCGACATTAAGTATAAGCCACGAACGGCAATAAAAGCCCAGGCATTGGCTGACTTCGTGGTGGAATGTACCATACCTAACCAAGAAGTCGGGGGGCAGGAAGATACTATATCGGAAGACAAGGAAGTTGATAAGGAGGACAAAGGGAAGGATGATAAGGAGAAGGAATATTGGGTTCTCTATTTTGATGGAGCATTAAAAACAAATTCAAGTGGAGCAGGTCTAGTTTTACAAAGCCCTGATGGGTTCTTGATTGAATGTGCTATGAAGTTAGACTTCTCGACCACAAACAATGAGGCAGAATATGAAGCTCTGATAGCTGGCCTCGGCCTAGAAGGGACACTGAGAGTCAAGAATTTAAAGGTCTGTGGAGACTCGAAGTTGGTCGTATCCCAGGTTAAGGGAGAGTTTGAGGCAAGGGATGATACAATGGCTAAGTATGTCCGCCTAGTAAGGGCTGTGATGACCCAATTCGATGTATGCCATGTTGAACATATTCCAAAGGAGGAAAACGGTAAGGCAGATGCCTTATCAAAGTTTGCTTCATCTGAGATAGAGGAAAGTTCAGGAAGTGTATACTTCCGCGTTTTGAAGACACGGAGCATTGATTTTTAAGCTTGTAGCTCCTATTGGTCTGGGAACGTCATGGATAGATCCCATTAAGACCCATATTCAAACCGGTTGGTTGCCAAATGATGCTACTGAAGCACGGAAGTTGGCTGTTCGAGCACTAAGATACTCATTGATAGACAGGATTTTGTATAAAAGATCTTATGTGGTTCCCTACTTAAGATGTCTCAGGTTCGATGAGGCACGCTTGGCTCTGGAAGAAGTACATGAAGGTATCTGTAGGCAATACTTGGGGGGCAGAGCGCTAGCTCATAAGATAACCCGTTTAGGCTTCTATTGGTCAGAAATAATGGCTGATGCCAAAGTATATGTGAAAAAGTGTGACCGCTGACAGAAGCATGCACCAGTCGTTAGACAACCCCCCGAGATGCTGACCTCCATCAACTCACCTATCCCCTTTGCTATGTGGGGAATGAATATACTTGGACCTTTCCCCATGGCCACAGCACAAAGAAAGTTCCTGATTGTAGCCATTGATTATTTTACTAAATGGATTGAAGCCAAGCCATTGGCCAAAATCACAACTAAGCAGGTTGCACAATTCCTGTGGGAAAACATCATGTGCCGGTATGGAATTCCCCGTATTCTGGTTACCGATAATGGAACACAGTTCAATAATGAAGAATTCAAGAAGTATTGTGGAGATAATGAGATTGAGTTACGATTTACCTCTGTGGCTCATCCACAGGCTAATGGGCAAGCGGAAGTGGCAAATCGAATAATCCTGGATGGACTAAAGAAGAGGATTGAGAAATCCAGGAATAATTGGGTGGATGAAATACTCCCAATACTTTGGGCTTACAGAACTACTTGTAGAGTCACCACCGGAGCCACTCCTTTCTTGTTGGCGTATGGGGCAGAAGCAGTTGTCCCTGTTGAAATATCGCACTCATCTCCCCGAATCCAGGCTTTTAATATTGGGGAGAATGAGGAGGGGCAAAGATTAGCCTTGGACTTAATCGATGAGGTACGGGATGAAGCACATGCGAAGATATTGAATTATCATAAGAAAGCTTCGTTCTATCACAACCTAAGGGTTAAGGAAAGGTTCTTCAAGCAAGGAGATTTAGTCCTTAGGAAAGTAGAAGCCTCTGGAGTAGGGCAGAAATGGAAGCTTGCCCCAAACTGGGAAGGGCCCTATAAGGTTAAAAGCGTTCAAGGAAGAGGAACCTACAAGTTAGAGACTATAGATGGTTTTGAAGTCCCGAGAACTTGGCATGCACAAAACCTGAAGATTTACTATGTGTAAAGTGGTCGAGCACGATTCTCACTTGTCAAGATGACAAGTAGGTTGAAAAGCACCTTGAAGCTTTGCTTGCGTAGGATTTTATATTCTAATAATATCTACATTATTGAATCATTATTGTTAAGGGTCGAACCCATGCTATGTAAGGTTTTGGAAAACCAGACTTCATATTAATGAGTTTGAAATTATTTCGACCTTTGGGTATTTAAGTTGTGATAATACTTTGTGTGATTTTAACAAAGATCATGCTTTGATCATTGGAAGAAGAAGACTTTAAGAATTCTTCTATTATAAGGAGTGCTTGTTGCACAAAGGGCTAAGTAGTTCAAGTCATTTAACATTAAAAGCATAATAAGTGCTGGAAAGTTAAATGAGAAAGATATGAAGAAGAAAGTAGCATAAATAAACCCCGAAGGGTAATAAGTTCCGAATACAAATAGAGTTCAACAATAAGTTATGAATAAAATTACAAACTAGAAACACTACTCCTCCATGCGGGAACCTTCATTCCTTTGCTCCTTATCGGCACCTTCTTTCTCAGCATCCTTCGCGGGAGAAGCAGGAGGAGAGGCAGTGCTGGGATCCAGAATACGATCAACTAGGCCAAGATGCTTCTCCGAGACCGCCTTTGAAAGGAATATGTCCTAAGTCTAATCGTGTATTAGGATTTAGGAATAACTTTTATGTAATCTGTTTTGATTTCATTGATATTAATAAAGACTTATTTTGTTTTTATTACGGGCTTTATCTATTTAAGTGTTTAAATAAGATATACCATAGTTTAGAGTAAAGCTTTTTATGGATTATGATGAGATCATAATAGCGAGACCTAAAAAGATGATAACTCTAAACTTAAATAGTTCCTGGTCATAGGATTACTAACTGGTAATTAATAATCCGCAGAGATCGGTACATACTATGCTTGCTTCATTATGAAGGATGTCTGTTCTCATAGACATTTGTGTGGTGACACTATAGCTAGTATGTAGGTGCTTATTATGGAATAAGTTCACTGAACATGACTCGCACAGCTGAACAACTGATGGAGTTCACTCACGTGTCAGCAGTTGTTCACATAGTGATAGTTGTACAAGTATCCTTAGACTTGAGGTCATCATAGTCATCTTGTGTACACTGAACTATGCTTTGGTTTAGTTCTTAGTCTCCAGGGACAATTATTAGGGCTCTTCTGGGTATAGGAATTTGTACACGAAGATAGTGTATGATCAATAAAGGATCTACCCCTTCCAGTGAAGGAAGCGAATGTTCAATGCTGATCCACTTATGCTAGTTCTAATATCTCTGGCCAGAGTGAATGAAATTAGAAAGGAGTTTCTAATTTGCATAGAACTACGCATAGTAAATGGTAAGCAAGTGATTGAATTAGATAGGCTTGACACGAGATCCATGCCTTGTATTTAATCGGGAGATTGTAGGGTAGAAGGAGTTTATTGTACGGTAACTATTCACTGACAGGTTCTTGGTATTCTAAGCAGTGAATTCATATTATCCGGATAGTCGCGATATGTTGAGAAGCATCACTCACGATGTAGAATAAATGTGATTAATTAATTAATCATATTTAATAGATTAGAGAATTTATATAAATAATGATAAAATAGTTTTATTATTATTTATTTCTACTACCGGCTTAATATTGAACCTACAGGGTCACACCATAAAAAAAGAATAATTTAATGGTGGAGGAATTAATTAATAATGGCTAATAATTATTTATTTATGAAATAAATAATTAATTGGCAAATTTAATAATTGATTAAATGAGATTTAATTGATTATAAATTAATTAAGAAAAGTTCTTAATATTATTAATTAAAGGATTTAATTTTTGGAAATTAAATCGAGAGAGAGAATTATTTCTAAAGTGTTTAGAAAAAGGATTAATGATTAAAAGGTGTTTTAATTATTAATGAGAATAATAAATGGGATAATAATAATAATATTTATGGGAAAATTTCAGCTGAAAATTTTGCCTATAAATACACTATTATAGACCCTATTTTATTCGAACCCACATCCGACCCGAAAACCCAAAAAGTTTGGAAAACCCAATTCTCTCCACCTCCTTCTTCCTCCTTAACATCGTTTTCTTGGTGGATACCGTTGGAGTGCTTCACACTTGAGGAGCAACTGCTAAGGATCTCTGATCGTTGTCTCCGAATTATTTTAAAAGGTTAGATTCGATCCCTCAAATTTTTATTCACGATTTATATGCTTTTATTTGGATTTTGTATGTGTAAAAGTGTTTTACCATGACCCCGCTGCGTTAAAAATCCAACAATGGTATCAGAGCCATGTTGTATGCATATAGATCTGTGGTAAAAATTTCAGAATTTTATGTGCTTGTATGAATTAATTATGATTTTTACAAGTTATATCATGGATTATTTTTGTTTGATGAGAAATCATTTCTCAGAATAATTTTGAATGTTGATCTGGGTTCTACAAGTGTTATAGATCGTCCGGGTATTTTTTTCATAATTTTAGGATGTATAGATTTTTTATTATGAATTTTTGAAGTTCTTGCAATTAAATTCGTAATTAAATAAATTATATATATATAATATAAAGTATGTATGTATATATCTGCTTGTCTGCTGTTTTTTGTGTTGCTGCACGGAAAGAAAGGAGACAGCAAAGCACAGGTACAACTGTCAGTCAGGCGCACGGAATTTCGTGCGGGAGTGTCAGGCGGCTGTATAGAATAAACAAAAAAAAATATAGGGGTGTAACGCATTCTGGGAATGCGTTACACACCTGTGGCGCATTCACGGAATGCGTTACACCCTTTAATGGCTTAAAAGGGGTGTAACGCATCACCGAAATGCGTTACAGGGCTTGTAACGCGTTCCTGTAATGCGTTACAGCCCGTCTATTGATTTTAAAATTGATTTTCTGGGAGTTTCGTAACTCCGTTTTAGGCGTGCAATATACCGTTGGATTCGTTTTTCCGAGACGGATCTAATGGAGTGATCAATTTTAGTTTATATAAAAGTTTTGAACTGTTTATATTTCCATGAAGTGTTTTAAAGCTATTTTTGACTGTTTTAATTGCTTTTAAATGCTTCATGTGATACATAGAGATGTATAATGCTTAGAATAATGTGCTAGATGATATAACATGCCTACCTTGATATTTATTCATGTTGACATATGTGATATATGCTTAGTTTATCATGCGATGATAGATTTAGGTGAATTTAAATAAACATAAGGCGTTTGTTAGACAACCTAGTATAGTGAAATTGTTTCATAACCTTAAGAATAATATTATGAATACAATCATGAGATTCTTGTGTTTATGATACACGTAATTGAATATGAATTTTCGATATGAGAGAAAGGATGATTCTGTCAACAACAGATTTCTATCTGTAAGAAAGGGTTATTAAGCGACGCCTCTTGACAATGCTCCACCCGATCTGGGAATCATCTGATTATTGATTATTGATTTGAAATATTTAATTTAAAAGGAAGAATTTCTTTATAATATTATTATGATTGTAACATAATATAATCCCTCTAAAATTAAATAATATCAAGTAGTAATTGGCCAATGACACAACGGGCTTGTGTCGGTCATAGCCTTCCAACATGATAGAAAAGTAGTTCTTATTTTTGAATCATTGTCGGTTCGTGCTACAGCCGAGGGCTTTGATTTCGAAATAAGAAATACTTGTCTATTACATAGAGATGTGTACTTTGAATAAGAATCTAAAGGTCGGTACGTGCTACAGCCGTGGGCCTTTGGGGACTGATTCAACTGTACGGAATGTTGGGTTAGACTTGACTTAGAATATTGAGTTTGTCATGCTACAGCCGAGACTCAATTATTCAAGAGGCTAAAGTTTGATTAGGGAATAACATGAGATGTAATTGACAAAAGTTGTCTGCCTATTGAACATTACATGGCGGTTCGTGCTACAGTCGGGGTCGTGTAATGGAATGTAGGATCCCTATTTCCACTAGCATTATGAATGCTAAATTTTTCACGTAGGGGGTTGAATAAATTAGATAAACTAGTGGGAGCCACTTATGAATAAAGACCCGATTCATATAGTGTTTTGAAATGAAATCGAATATTTGCTAAGTGTTGTTATGTGTTTATCATTTACAGATTTACTTTGTACGTTATGTCTTCTGCACTATCACTCAGGAGCATACTAGATGCTCACAAATTGACTGGTCCTAATTATGCTGACTGTCTTCGAAACTTGAGAATTGTTCTCAGGATTGAGAAGCTGGAATACGTGATTGACTCACCTAAGCCTACTGAACCTGCTAGTGATGCACACAATGATGAACATGTTGTGTATCGTAAGTGGATAGATGATGCAAATATTGCTCAATACATCATGCTAGCTTCCATGAACATTGAGCTACAGAAGCAACATGAGCATATGGATGCTCACACTATCCTCATGCATCTACAAGAGTTGTATGATGTGGCAGGGAGGACAGCTCGATATGAGATATCGAAGGAGCTGTTCGGGTGTAGGATGTCTGAGGGATCATCTGTGAATGACCATGTACTTAAGATGATCAATTTGATTGAACGTCTTGGACAACTTGGTTTTGCCATGGATGGGGAGCTGAGCCAAGACTTGGTCTTGCAATCGCTTCCGAGTTCGTTCTCGCAGTTTGTTGTGAACTTTCACATGAATAAGTTCGATGTTAGCCTGCCTGAACTCCACAACATGTTGAAGACTGCGGAATCGAATTTTCCCCTAAGAAGAGTTCTGTTCTTCTAATTGGTGAAGGTTCCAATCCTAAGAAAAGGAAGAGGAACTCTTCCAAGAAGAAGAAAGTAGGTGAAGAAAAGCCGGTTCCACCAAAAGTTGAAGACCCCAAGAGCAAAGTTGTTTGCTTTTACTGTAACAAGGTGGGGCACTGGAAGAGTAACTGCAAGGTTTACCTTGCAGAATTGAAGAAGAAGAAGGGTAGTGAGACTACCGCTTCTGATTCAGGTATGTTCATGATAGAAGTGAATATGTCATTAAATCAAATTTCTACTTGGGTATTAGATACCGCCTGTGGTTCTCAAATCTGCAATTTGTTGCAGGGACCAAGGAGAAGTAGGACTCTTGAGGAAGAGGAGGTGATTATACTGATGGGAAATGGAGCAAGAGTTGCTGCTGAAGATGTAGAATCATTTCATTTACATATGCCTACGGGCAAGACTATTGTTTTAAATAATTGTTATTTTGTTCCCTCGATTGTGAGGAATATTATTCCCATGTTAGACTTGGATGGATTTTCATTTATTATTGAGAATAATGATTGTTCTATTCTTAGAGATAATATTCTTTATGGACGTGGTGCTTTAAATAATGGTCTGTATAAATGTGACATAATTTACTTCAGATTGAACAAACTAATAAAAGAAAAGGGATGATGAAAATCTCACTTCATAGTGGCACTACAGTCTCTATTTAGTAGACATGGAGAGAGGGCTGCAAATTTGCTAGGAATGGTACACACAGATGTATGTGGACCAATGTCTACGCATGCCATGGGTGGATTTTCATACTTCATTACTTTCATAGATGATAGATCTAGATTCAGATATGTGTTTGATGAAACACAAGTCTGAGGCCTTTGAAAAGTTCAAAGAATATAAGTATGAAGTGGAGAAATAACCAAACATAGTATTATAACTCTTCGATCAGATCGAGGTGGTGAATACTTTAATGGAGTGTTTCTAGATTATCTCAAAGTAAATGGTATAGTCTCCCAGTGGACTCCTCCAGATTGGTATCTGAAAGGAGAAATCGAACTTTGTTAGACATAGTTCGGTCCATGATGAGCTATGCAAATCTTTCAATATTCCTATGGGGTTATGCATTGGAAACCTCAGCATATTTACTGAATAAGGTGCTTTCCAAATCTGTTCCTCAAACTCCGTATAAGATATGGAAAGAAAGGAAACCGATTCTTAAACACGTTAAGATTTGGGGATGTCCAGCTTATGTCAAGAAAGTTGACCCAGATAAGCTGGAATATCGATCCATAAAATGTAGTTTTGTGGGATATCCTAAAGAGACTTTAGGGTATTACTTTTGCACCGATCATCGGGTGTTTGTCTCCAGACATGCTACCTTCTTGGAAAAGGAGTTTATCCTTGAAGGAAACAATGGGAGTAAAATTGAACTTGATGAAGTTCAAGAAGCACAAACTACTATGGATCAAGTGGAAACACCTGTTCTGACTGAACAACCTTTTGTGGAACAGCCCATTCATAGATCAGGGAGAGTGTCTCGCCAACTTGAGAGGTATTATGGCCTTGTCATTGAGAATGACAATGAGTTGTCGATCATTGATGATGACGACCCTGTGACCTATAATGAGGCTATGAGTAGTGTTGACTCAGAGAAATGGCATAGTGCCTTGAAATCCAGAATGGAATCTATGTATACGGTATACAAAAGATAGATTATAGCAGATCGCCAGGTGGAGACCTTTAAGGCCAGGCTTGTGGCAAAAGGATTCAAACAAAGGCAATGGATTGACTTTGATGAAACCTTTTACCTGTAGCCCTGTTAAAATCAGTTCGGATTTTGCTTGCGAATGCTGCTTACTGCGACTATGAAATCTGACAGATGGCCAGATGGTTTTCTTTCCAAGGGAAATGAAAACCTAGTGTGTAAGCTGCTGTGAACCATATGTGGTTTAAAGCAAGCTTCTCGAAAGATGGAACATTCATTTTGATGAGACAATCAAAGAGTTTGATTTTATCAAAAACGCAGATGAACCATGCGTCTACAAAAGGGTTAGTGGGAGCGCGGTAATATTTCTTATATTGTATTGAATTAGAGTTGACACACATAACAACATAGCAGACCCACTCACAAAGCTACTTTATGAAAGTCATTTTGATCGTCAAGATGGGTATTAGATACCAGAGTGATTGGCTTTAGTACAAGTGGGAGATTGAAAGGAATATGTCCTAAGTCTAATCGTGTATTAGGATTTAGGAATAACTTTTATGTAATCTGTTTTGATTTCATTGATATTAATAAAGACTTGTTTTGTTTTTATTACGGGCTTTATCTATTTAAGTGTTTAAATAAGATATACCATAGTTTAGAGTAAAGCTTTTTATGGATTATGATGAGATCATAATAGTGAGACCTAAAAAGATGATAACTCTAAACTTAAATAGTTCCTAGTCATAGGATTACTAACTGGTAATTAATAATCCACAGAGATCGGTACATACTATGCTTGCTTCATTATGAAGGATGTCTATTCTCATAGACATTTGTGTGGTGACACTATAGCTAGTATGTAGGTGCTTATTATGGAATAAGTTCACTGAACATGACTCGCACAGCTGAACAACTGATGGAGTTCACTCACGTGTCAGCAGTTGTTCACATAGTGATAGTTGTACAAGTATTCTTAGACTTGAGGTCATCATAGTCATCTTGTGTACACTGAACTATGCTTTGGTTTAGTTCTTAGTCTCCAGGGACAATTATTAGGGCTCTTCTGGGTATAAGAATTTGTACACGAAGATAGTGTATGATCAATAAAGGATCTACCCCTTCCAGTGAAGAAAGCGAATGTTCAAGGCTGATCCACTTATGCTAGTTCAGGAATCTCTGGCCAGAGTGAATGAAATTAGAAAGGAGTTTCTAATTTGCATAGAACTACGCATAGTAAATGGTAAGCAAGTGATCGAATTAGATAGGCTTGACACGAGATTCATGCCTTGTATTTAATCGGGACATTGTATGGTAAAAGGAGTTTATTGTATGGTAACTATTCACTGACAGGTTCTTGGTATTCTAAGCAGTGAATTCATATTATCCGGATAGTCGCGATATGTTGAGAAGCATCACTCATGATGTAGAATAAATGTGATTAATTAATTAATCATATTTAATAAATTAGAGAATTTATATAAATAATGATAAAATAGTTTTATTATTATTTATTTCTACTACCGGCTTAATATTGAACCTACAGGGTCACACCATAAAAAGAGAATGATTTAATGGTGGAGGAATTAATTAATAATGGCTAATAATTATTTATTTATGAAATAAATAATTAATTGGCAAATTTAATAATTGAATAAATGAGATTTAATTGATTATAAATTAATTAAGAAAAGTTCTTAATATTATTAATTAAAGGATTTAATTTTTGGAAATTAAATCGAGAGAGAGAATTATTTCTAAAGTGTTTAGAAAAAGGATTAATGATTAAAAGGTGTTTTAATTATTAATGAGAATAATAAATGGGATAATAATAATAATATTTATGGGAAAATTTCAGCTGAAAATTTTGCCTATAAATACACTATTATAGACCCTATTTTATTCGAACCCACATCAAACCCGAAAACCCAAAAAGTTTGGAAAACCCAATTCTCTCCACCTCCTTCTTCCTCCTTAACATCGTTTTCTTGGTGGATACCGGTGGAGTGCTTCACACTTGAGGAGCAAATGCTAAGGATCTCTGATCGTTGTCTCCGAATTATTTTAAAAGGTTAGATTCGATCCCTCGAATTTTTATTCACGATTTATATGCTTTTATTTGGATTTTGTATGTGTAAAAGTGTTTTACCATGACCCCGCTGCGTTAAAAATCCAACAGCCTTCACAGCTGCTTCCCATCCCTGGGTAAACTGCAAAGAATAAAGACCCTCATCGTGGATTTCCATAAGATTCTTGAATTTATCAGAATCCATGTAATCATCAATGAGCTTTTCCTTATCACTCCTAAGTTTCACCAGCTCAGAATGAGCCTTAGACAACTCCTCCTTCTTTGTGTCCAGCTTCTTCTCCAGGACCTTAGCTCTCTCCTCCCATTTCTTCATCTCCTTTTTAAACTCATCGGAGTTCCCCTTCCAAGACCTAGCCTGATGGAGGGCCGCCTGGAAGTAGGTGTTACTCTGCACAAAGAAACATGAGTTAAACACAAGTTCATTAAAAAACAAGAAAGTTGGAATTTAAAAAGAAAGGAGTAGTATGTTACCGCAGCTTGGGCCTAAGAACCATGAAGTTCGATGGTCTCAATGTCACTCCCCGTAACGATGTCAGTGAAGTCGTGGGGAGTGATGGATTGGTATGACCAATCCTTGGCATGCTTGGTGGATCCAACCACCGTATCACTTCTCCTAAAGCCCTAGTTAGGCCTAAAGGAGTGTGCCTTAAGTGGAGGATCCACATCATCCCCCAGCTCCACAACAGGGATGTGGGGCCTAAGGAAGGTGGGAGCATCAGGCTTGCCCCTGGGGTCTCTGTTCAGCTTGGCCCTCTTCTGGAGGCCAAATTCCCCCTCCTTAGGCCTGTTGATATTGTTAATGGCCTCACAAGCTGAAAGAAAGAGAAGAAAAGTATTAATGATCTGGAAATAATAGAGTTGCAATAAAAGGAGTAAAATAGATGTGCAGGTAGAGTTACCCTTATCACTGGCATGAGAAAGTCCAACTTTCTTCAACGAGAACTCCTCTAAAAGAGTCCAAGTATCTCTTTTTCCATCATAAAAAATGAGGGCTTGATAGGCCACCTCCTCCTCATCAGTTAACCTGATGCTACCAAGACTCCCATCTGACACTTTACAAAAGGGCCTACGGAAGAGTGTGGCCCAATCACCCCCAGCCCAGGTCAGCCTACCAAACTCATCCCTCCATTTAGGGTTGTTCTCGACTATAGAGTTGCTATAAAAAATATGGGGAATTTTGGGCCGTTGACGAATTAAAACCCAGCCCGGTTGACCCATAGAACTGTTATAAAATTGAAAAACTTTCCTAAAGACATCTACGGAAAGAGGAAAATTGTTTCTATGACACAGAACCATAAAACAGATAATATTCCTCCATGCATTAGGAGGGAGTTGACAAGGGTTGATTTGTACGTCTGCAAGTAAACGAGGAATAAATTCGTGAAATGGGAACCTAAGACCCGCGGTCAGGGCTCCTCGATAAATAAACAAAGTATCCCCCTCCCAGTTACATGTCCTATCCCCAGGGGCGGCTAGGGTAATTCTAAGGTGGGGTGGAAGTTTATACGTGGTGTTCATGGACTCAATCCTACCCTCAAACTCGTGGAAAGTGTTACCATGGTTGTATGAATCTAATTCAGATAAAGAAGGATATTCATCGCCTCTAGTGTTTATCATATCTATTAAAGAAGTGTACGGAGATTGGATTTGAATGGCAGTACCTCTCTTGGAAGTGTTCATCTTCCCCAAACGAGCTAGATCCCGATCCGCCATTGATATTCTTCGGATGAAGGCTCGAAACCCAGAAAAACTTGAAGGTGGTGGAGCTACGGTGGTTGAAGTCGCCAGAAATCGCCTTTCTAAGAGAGGAAACTTGAGAGAAATTTGAGAGAGTTTTTGAGAGAAAAGTTGAGAAATGAGAAATGAAGTGAGGATTCTCGCTTCTCACTTCTCTTTTATAGGCGAAAAGCTCGGAATACGTGGCGTTTTTAGGCCAATACAGCCATCCCCAATTTGAGGAAAACCCATCATAGGGAAATTTCAGGAATATTCTAGAAGCAGGAATGGAAACTGAAGAGTAAAAAATCAACCAGAATTTTGAAGAAATAGTTCGATCAGAGTCCTGATTGACAAAAAGTAGGAACCCTGAACGATATTTCATTCGATCTAAAGGGTAAAAAGCCACTTAGTTCGATCAGAGTCCTGATCGACAAAGGAAAGAACCCTGATCGATATTTCATTCGATCTAAAGGGTAAAAAGCCACTTAGTTCGATCAGAGTCCTGATCGACAAAGGGAAGAATCCTGATCGATATTTCATTTGATCTAAAGGGTAAAAAACCACTTAGTTCGATCAGAGTCCTGATCGAGAAAGGATAACGTCCTGATCAAAGATTCCATCGATTAGAGTGGTGTATTGTGAGCTAGTTCGATCAGAATCCTGATCGAATCGATCATCATTCCTGATCAATTTTCCACAAATCCTGATCGAAGATTCCATCGATTAGAGCGGAGTATTGTGAGCTAGTTCAATAATAATCCTGATCGATTTTGCACAAATCCTGATCGAAGATTCATCGATTAGAGCGGTGTATTGTGAGCTAGTTGAATCAGAATCCTGATCGAATTGATCAGGATTCCTGATCGATTTTGCACAAATCCTGATCGAAGATTCAATCGACCAGAATGACAATATCACAGTAAGTTCGATCAGGATCCTGGTCGATTTCGACCAGGATTCCTGATCGATTTGGTATGTCCCCTGATCGATTTTAAGCCAGAAAAATAGGGAAAAATCCAGAAAAATATGGGAAAAATCCAGAAAAATAAGGAAAAATCCCAGAATTCAGGGAAAATTCCGGGAAATTAAGATAATTCCTAAATAATAGGGATGAAAGCAAATCGTAGTAAATGTGTAGGTCGCTCCACGCTTCTCAATCTTCTTGATGTGCTCAATTATGATGTGTGGAGTTTAATCTTAGGAGTGCATAAATTCTACCCATTTGTATCTTGAGTAGTCATCCACCATCATAAGTGCCTATCTCTTTCTTGAAATTGACAGGATATTAACTGGTCCAAATAAGTACATGTGAATAAGTTGCAAGGGTGCAATTATGGAATTCACTATTTTACTCTTGTGACTTGATCTTTTCATTTTTCCCTTTTGACAAGCATCATAGACTTCATCTTGAGCAAACTTCAGATTAGGCATGTCTCTCACTAACTCATTTTTGACTAGAGTTTTGATTGCCTCGAAATTCAAGTGAGATAGCTTCTTGTGCCATAGCTTGCTTTTTTCTGCAGATGCCTTGGTATAGAAGCAACAAATTCCATCCTCATTTGCTGAGTCCAAGTATGCAAAAAATATGCTTCCTTTCCTTGCTCCTTTTAGAGCAACTTCACCAGTCTTTTTGCTAATGAAAATGCATTCTACTTTGTCGAATGAGACCTTGAATCCTTTTTCTGCAAATTGACTAACACAAAGGACATTCACTTCAAGACCAGCTACCAGTGCTACATCTTCAATGACAATATTTCCAGAGATCAATTTGCCATATCCCATTGTGAACCCTTTGTTGCTGTCTCCAAAAGTCACTAATGGGCCCACCTTCTCCTCAAACTGTGATAGCAGGTCCATATCACATGTCATATGTCTTGAGCATCCACTGTCTATGATCCATATGACTTTCTTCTCTTTGCCCTGCACACAATGAGGATTAAGTGTGTTTAGCAACCCAAGCAGTGTTAGGTACTTTCTTCTTGTTAACAAATTTGATAGAGGTAGAGTTTGATGATTCAGAAAGAATAGAGTTCATTGAGTGATGTTCATTTTTCTTTTTAGCTGAAGACTCAATATTGATTTCCTTAAGATCAACTCTCAGCTTGTGGCAACTTGTTAATACTTTCATGTTGCAAGGTATGTAATCAAACTTGTCACAGAATGACTAGGGATCTTCAGTTTTTTCTCCATTATACTTGCATACTCCCACTCCTGGCTTAGTGCCAGCCTTTTTGCAAAGGTGAGTTAGATGATTCACAGAGTCACACTTTTGACATTATTTTCTTGGAGCATCTGGAACATAAGAAAAATTATTGCTCTTGTTTATCCCAATGTTCCCATTTCTATTCTTCTTTTTCTTTCTTGCATCATCAGTTTTTACATCCTTGATAGGTTTCTTGGAATCTTGGTTGACCATGGGCTTCTTTTCAGCTTTGGAAGTTGGTGTTGTTTCTACATTTTTCTTCTCATTGTCTTCATTAGCAATTTCTTACCTTATGATCAACTCTTCTTCACTGAAGTCTACTTCACATGCTTTGAACATAGGTGAACCAACCTTTCTCAGCATAGCTGTGACATCTTCATTTTCAGTTGCTTTTCCTTTACCACCTACAGCTTTCTTGTTGTTATTCAAAGCATCATAATCAAGACCAATAGCTATGTTAGCACATGGCTTGTTCTTCTCATGGTACTGACCAACCAACTCAGATGCATTTATGAATGATTTCAGTTTCACCTCATTCTTTTCAATCTTCTCTCTTAACACAGCTTCAATCTCATTGGCACACTTCAGCTTATTTTTCAAATATTCATTTTCTTGCTTGATTGACTCGCTCCACAAGCAGCAGATCCATCTTTTGCTTCTCACTCTCAAACTTCTCATTAGCTTTTGGTAGCCTACTGACTTCCTCAATAGCTGCTACCAAGATAGTGTGTATGTGAAACATTTCCACACTCATCTTTTCCACAGTCTCCTTATATTGGCTAGCACTTAAATCAATAGTGGTTAGAGTTGGTACCTTTGATTTTGAAGTTAATGCTTCTCCATGCTCAAAAGCCATTAGTGCATAGTTTCCAACTTCTTCATCCTCATCATCAACATCAGTATCATCCCAACTCTTTCCTTTTGCAATATAGGCTTTTACACACTATTTCTTCAAGAAAGCTTCATACTTTGCTTTCAGTTCCAAGTAAGATTTATCCTTCTTCACCTTTTTAGGCTTTCTACATTCAGTAGCAAAGTGACCCAACTCATCATAATTGAAATATCTTATCTTTGATATGTCCACAGATCCAGTTTTGTAGCCACCTTTGCTAACTGAATTATACCGAGCTTTTGGTTTCCAGTTGTTGCTGTTGGAAGATTGTCCCTTCCTTTTGAAAAATCTTGGCTTCTTGACTCTTATGTTGGAAATTTCCTAGCCAAGTAAGCCATTGATTGGTCTAATTCATCTAGCTCATCCAAGGTGTAATATTCATCTTCCTCCAGCTCCAGTACAACTTGCTTCTGAGGTCCTTTGTTCTTCTGTTCCATAGCTTGAACAACTAGAACTTGATCATCTTGCTCATATTCACTTTCTTCTCTGTCATTAAAAATCAAAGCACTTGAACCATCAACAACATGACCATGGTGTGCTTTTAATGACTTTCTTTGCAGCATTTTAAGTTCATAAGTTTTCAAGATTCCATATAGAACTTCCAAAGTCATTCTACTTAAATCTCTTCCTTCTCTAATAACTGATTATTTCTGTTCAAGATGATCAGGAAGAGCTAGCAAGAACTTTAGGTTAACCTCCTCAGCTTCATAATATTTATCATGTAGCTTCAAGTCATTTATCAATTTATTGAACCTTTCAAAAAACTTCAGTAATTCCTTCTTTTTGGTTTAGCCATAAACCCCTCATACTGAGAAACCAGAATCCTCCTTTGGTTTGACCTAACCTCCTCTGTTCCTTCGCACAGGATCTCTATCTTCTCCCAGATCTGTTTGGTTGTGTCACAGTTGACAATATTGTTGTATATTACATTGTCAAGTGATTCTATTAAAATCAGCTGCAAACCACTATCCAGAGGGACCTTTTCTTTTTCAGGTTTAGTATATTCTGAAGGATCTTTAGGAGCATAATGTGCTGGAATGACCATGTCTCTATCTATAGATTCCTCAACTCTTACCATGGGGGTGAAAGGCCCATTCTTGAGGATCTAAATGTATAATGGATTGGCCATCCTGATGAACAACATCATTCTCTTTTTCCATAGTGTGTAGTTAGATCTGTCAAAGGTAGGAATGTTGATACTGCTAAGCTTCTGTGTATTCATTCTTCCAAGATGTTTAATCTATTTTCTTTCCGAATGTTGCTCTGATACCACTTGTTAGGTAATGAATACAACACATGGGGGGTGAATGCGTTTTATGTTATTTTTAAGCTTTTTGAACTGTGGACAAGAGAGTTGCTTCTAAAGACTTTTACAAGATGATGGACTTCATAAGAACTTCAAATTGAAGCACTCTATGCTCGATTCTCTTGTAATTTACTACGAGGAAAAGAAAATTCTTTCTCACTTCCCTCAATCAGAAAAGAGGTTCAACCCATAGCTGAATGAGTTGCGTAATGTTGAGCAAGTTTGGACCACATCCGTTTTCAACCCTACAGACATGACCATTACCTTCAATCTTAAAGGTAATGATTTATGTGTTAATTGTGATGAAGTTCAGACTTATTTTAAATTGCCTGAAAATAACACATTCGTTCTACACACAGACACTGATGTGAGTAACATGCTTAAGTCTATGGGTTACTCTCTTGATTCTGCCAATTTAGGCGGAATCAGAAGAAAGGGCCTTAGAAAAGAATGGATCTTTCTATGTCATTCATTTATAAAAGTATTTTCTGTAAAAATAAGTAACTTTGATGCAATTAATTCTTCCATGCTTAAGATGATGTACATGCTCTTAAATGACAAGTATTTTATGATAGGTCTGTAATCAACTGTAGATGGGGGTGAAAACAGTTTATGCAGACAAATTGATAACAGTTAACAGAATCAATAGTTTTTATATTAACTAATAAAAAATAATTACAAAAGTACTCTTTCAAAGGATGAACAATTATCCTTAAAAGCTGCTAGGTTATATGAAAGATATAACAATTCGTAACTCATATATTCAGTTTGATCAATGTACTTTTGAATGTAGTTTGACTTGTAAGTCATTCCTCTTTGCTTCAACTGTATTAAGTTCTTAAAAAATGTAGACCATCTGGCAGTTACAGAGTTGTTTACCTTAAGAATTGTAGCAACAAATTCCAACTCCTGCCATGGTTTATCTTTCATCTGCTCTTGTGTTATTCTCAACCTTCTCCCATACTACAGAAAATAAATCTGTTTCTCTCCAACAAGATCAATAATAATTTGTACTGAAATGATCTTCTGTAAGTCTTCAAGCTTCACATTATCTCCAAATTTTGTCAAATTTCCATGCTTCCTTAGAATTAAAGCATCATATATAAATGGATCAACACCTAACCTTCCCAGGCTACTTGTGATTCCATGTCTTCTTGCATGAGAACTCCCATTGTAGATATTCTTTAATGTTTCAGAGGAATCTCTTTTAGGTGCAGGCTTCTTGCTTCCCCATAGCAACTTCTTCTTCTCTCCTAAAAAAAACACTAGCATATCAAAATTTATGTTCTCAGAATTAGGATTTGTTGTTTCATCTTGAATTGGGTTTAAAGTATCAACAACTTGAGTAGTATCAGAGGTGGTGGCTGGTTGAGCATCAGCATTTTCTTATTTATTAACTTGAGCAGTGTTAGAGGTTAACTTCAGTTTTTCAGCCCAGTCAGCTCCATGAATCTTTCTTCTTTTATGAGATTGACTAACTTCTTCTTCTTCTTCAACTCTTTCTTCTGTATTAAAGGATTGAGCAACTGTATAGACTAGATCTATCAGTATTTGGGATTTTGGTTCCTTAGATATTAATTTCCTCTTAGCAACAGCTCTGGCTTTAGGCTTTGGTGGCTTGGACTTCTCTCATATCTTCTCTTTCCCCTTATGACTCCTATCAACAGTTAAGATAGCTTGGGACCTTAGAGGTCTTTCAGCATCTTCTTGACTTGGCTCCACTATAATTACCCCTTTTGTAGGTCTATTAGAAGGATCATCTTCATAAGGATCTTGAGAGATTATAACAACATTAGCATTTGTTATCTTCATAGAATTCTTGAACTCTTCCTCCATCTACCTTAGTTGTTCTAGATCAACTCCCGGGTTCTCTTTCTTAAATATTCTTCTACTCACCTCAGAGTCAAATGATTCAATCTTTGGGTCCTTGTAGAACAAAATTCTATTTTCCCTTTAACTTTTAAAGTCTATAAATACTGACTTGCCTCTACACCGGCTTATGTCTCTAGAACACCTTGGTCACCATCAACATTTGTGACTTTCAGAGTTTGTTAAGTTGTAGTCACAGTCAGTTTCTTTGATTGTTGAATAATCCTCTCACTTTTCCTGCTTCCTCCACCTTATCTAGATTGAGTTATAGTGGCTTTTGATGATCCATTAGTCCCAACTAGATCTTCTCCTCTCCTCTTCACAATCTCCTTCCTCCTTTATCTCCACCATCAGGATTTGTGTCATCAGCTCCTTTCAAAGTCAGATGTTTGCATTTAGATTTAACAATCTTCTCCCCCTTTTTGGCATCATCACCAAAGTAGTAGTGAAAGGATCAGCTCCATTGAATTTTGAACCTCATCAAGTTATCTAGACATTTTCTCTTGTTTAGCTTCCAATCTAGCCCGATTGGCTTCAATCTGAGTCTGTCTTTCAAGAATTTGTCCAATCTGTTTCTGTATCTCCTGATGAGTAGTCAGCTTTGTAGCTAGGAAAGATTTTTTGATTTGATTGATTTGAGAAATGGTGGCTTCCTGAGCAGAATGCAGAGATCTTACCAATAGAGTAGATGCTTTCAGATGATTAAGCATATCAGGATTCTGAATGATATTTTCAGCTGTACCCAGATGATTGACAACATAATTCTTTGAAATAGGATGGTCAGTATCCTTATATTTCTTGTTCCAGACATCATCAAAGAAATTATGTTTCTTCTTAGCATCTAACTTTTCAGCTTTTGTTTCCTCACATGTTGAGGCATATCTTCAGGGAAGAATAGATCATTCTCAGGATTTATAATGTCATTCAGATTAGAATTATTGACATCTTCACCATCATTAGATTCCGTCTCATAGACAGATCTTTCATCAACAACTGGAACTGATACTATCTGCTGAACTTCAACACCAACTTCAGCATTTAATATAGAATCATAAATTGGGGTTGTATGAGAACCAGATGCCTCAGAAACTTTAATACCATTATCATTTAGCTCCACATATTCAAGAATTATAGACAGATGATCTAGGGCTTCCGGATTAACCTCCATAATCAAAGTAGTTGTGGAGATCCTATAGTGAATAGATCTTTATGAATGGACTGTAGTGCTACTACATCTTCAACAATAACATGGAGAGTAGAAAGTGATGGAATAGTAGAGTGAGTGGACTGCACGAAAGTATCAGTACTTAGACCTGTATGGAGATTATTAGCACTTGGTACATCAGAGTTTAACCGAGGGACTACGGACTGTTGTTCAGTAGATATTTCTTTTGTACTCTATGCACCTGCAAAATATAACAAGTAACACTTAATCTCTATATTCTTTTAAAGTAGTCTCACTACTTCTCATAACACACAGCTCATAACTTTTAATAGTTAGAGTTTCCTCACAAGGATTACTAAATCCTGACACTCATATACCTCTCATTTTTTCAGGAAGGATCCTGCCTCTCTTAAATTATGTTTTTCTCTAAATTGTTTTATACAACTCACAAAAAAGACTCAGATAAATACGCAATCCTACACAAATAAGAGGTGTCTAAAGAAAGGTGATTTGTGGTCATACAACTAGAGGTAGTCCTTAAATAAAGGTCTAGATATAATCATACCAACAGGATTTATAACTTGAAAAATAAATGCTGATAAGACAAGATCAACATTTAAACTAGATGCTGATAAAGTTGAATCGATATTTATACCTTGTGAATCTGAAGATTCAGCTTCTGTGCAGACATTCAGTGGAGGGAATGACAAGATATCAGTAGATGGTGGTGATGGATGAATTCTTCCTTCAGCATCTATCACCAGAGTTACTACAGTAGGAGTTGAGCCTTCATTGCAACTTTGATGCAACAGTTCTTGTGTGGATGGAGAATCAGGAGTTGCTGGATGACTTTGACACTCAGGTTCTTGTGTACTCTTCTCTACAATTATAGTGATTGACTCCTATGCAGGCTCTTCATGAAAAGCAGTTGGATCTATTTGTCTACAGAAGTCCTTGACCTGAGATACTTCTACATGAATTCTGGCAACTTCATCATCATGCCATTGTTGAATGAATTTTATATTAAGAAGCTCAACATCTTCAATGTCTACTGTACTACTTTGAAGTGCAGGTTCTTGTGTGACTGGATCAAGATTTATAGATGTAACGACTGAGAAATTACGTTCGTATTATAACTTAATAATGATAATTTATGTGTTTTATTATTAAGTGTGTTGAGTTATAAAACCCTAGCTGTTATGTGCTATATGTATTCTGTTTCGGTCCGAAAGTGTTCTGGGTAATTATCGGGTGTTTTATTATAGGTTAAATGCTTTTAAATCAAAAATTGTACGACCCAAGCAGTGTTTTAATAGCTGACAATTCAAACAAAATCATTGGCCTTATTTTTCCTAGTATGGCCTATACCATATCGATATTCTGAACATCCAGTCGTTTTACAAATTTTCTTGTTTCGCGAAAAATGACTTTTTCGGGCCCTTTCGGGTGTCAAAAGCCCCATAAAATCATATATTTTTTTATTTTTATAGGATCATGAAAATATAAAAAATCATTTTTCTTTGCATTTTTGTATTATTTACAATTTTTGGGAATTTTTGGCATATATTTTGTATTTATTGGATATTTAAAAATTCAAAATTAATACCCAAAAATTATAAAATTAAAGGCCAATTAATTATATTTGATGTATAATTAGGTCCTTAATTTTAATTAGGGGTATTTTTTTTACTACTATAAATAGTTGATTTATTATTAATTAATTATAGAAAATTAATTAATCTGAAAATTAAAATTGGGGGTGAAGTTTGTGTTCTTGAGTTGGCTGGAGAATCAATCACCGATCTTGAGGACTTCTGTTATCCAAATCATATCATGTGAGTATCCAAATTGATCCTCTCGATCTCCTCTACCTGTTTATGTGATCAATTTCATGTTTCGAAATCTGGATTTTAATTTCATAATTTAGGGCTCTTGACTGTGAATCAGGGGTTTTTGATTCTGGGGTTATGGGATGAAATTGATCATGTGGATATCTTTTTATGATTGTTTATGATTGATTTGCACTTTTAATTGTATCAAACGATATCCCCAAGTGGTAATTCAAGTTTTAAGGTTTATGTGAAATTTGCTTTAATCGTGTTGGTTTTATATGAATCTGAGGTTGTTTTGATGATAGAGGTTTGATTATAGATGTCATAAACTTTATTTAAAGCTATTATTTGTAATTTTTCATGTACAAATTATTGATATTGGTATTTGGCCGGATTTTTGTTTGATTTAATCAGACAATGAGTTGTAGGGGTTATTAGGATTAGACGTTGGTATGGTTGAATTCCTGGGGAAATTCTGTGTGAAATCGATGTAAGATTCGATCCAAACGATTTCGGGATCGATGGTAATCGACCTCTCCAGACATTGTTGAAGCTCGTCGGAATTTTTGGTAGTTTTGGCAGGCAAACGAGTTCCAGGGATGAACATGCAGGGTTGTGATGAGTTCTGGATAGCAGGAACGATTTGCAATCATCTGGGACAAAAACCAGCAGTAAAAGAAGGGGTTTGGGTAGGATTTGAGCTCGCTGCAGTTGGGCACCGGTGGTCGGAACCTCGCCGGGTTCTGGGTTGTGAAGAACACCAGCGGGTTGTTCTCGCCAACCCGGACCCGACCCGTTTTTCTGAAAATCAAATCCAGTTTTGATCTTCAAAACCCAATTTTGATTTCTTGATTCTGTTTCTGGATATTTTATTTTTATTTTTGTAAATTCAGAAAATTAGTTTCTTTTATCTAGAAAATAAATAATTAAATTGATTAATTATTTAAATTATTCTATAAATGAATTTAAACTGTTTATCTTATTTTAGAAAATCAGATATTTATTTATTTATTTATTTATTTATATCTTATTTATTTATATCTTATTTATTTATGTTTTATTCAAATTGATTAATTTTTATAATTAATCAATATATTTGAATAATTTGTAATAAATCCTATTTAATTCCAAAAATTAGGAGAAAATCATTTTTAAATTTGATTTTTCCTAGATAATTAGTTTAAAATAAATTTGAGGTTTAATTATTTTTCAATAATTAATTATAATGAACTGTAATTGATTTATTATTATTTTTGCGTAATAATTGGAGTATTTATCCGATTTAATCGAAACAAAAGCCCTTAGACATAGAAAAATGATCCGATTTTATTAAAAAAAGTTTTAAATCTTAATTACTTTCGGAGATGTGTTGACTTTCGATAGCTATTCATTTCAGACCTTATTAATTGTGATTACGAGTCCGATAAATCTCAGAAAATTAGAAAATGAATCAATTATGATTTATTAATGTGTATATAAGTATACTATCGAACCTAAAAATATTTGTAAGTTTAAATCAACTATGTGACTTAGGTGCTATGTGATTTACGTGATTACTTGAGTTCTATTTGTTAGATAATTTATATACGAGCAGATAAAATCATACGGGTAGACGATAAGGGCTACGTGTTCTCAATCTAAGATAATCTTACGATGTAAGTCAACTAAACGAGTATCATTCTTTGATAGATTCAACATCAACAAGGCAGATCAAGCCAGAGATAGAGAACTGTGAGCTACCCGGAGCAGAGCATGTACCAGACAAGTTTTTTCCCTATTCTAAGTTCAGAATAGTGAATTGCTTTCAAATTTCCATGGCAGCTATATCTTGATAACTCTTGTTCACAAACACTGATACACAATTATTCCTTTATTCATATTTCATTTCGGTTCCTGATTTCTACTAATTCATTGAATTCCCTATTCATATTCTAATAGTTATATACACATATACATATACTCTGAGATATTGCGATGTTGGGATAGATCAAAAGTATACCGATTATTCTGGATGCTGATCTATGGACTGGACTGTACCTGGGTACCCTATATGTTGGTGGGTCTATGAAGTTGGGTATAGATCTACACTATATCCTAACTAATCAGCAGGTTATAGTGCATATGTTGGTTTTTGTGTCCAGTCTAATTCATTTGGTACTCGCCGATAGTGGCCTTCATTATTCCCTGCAGAAACATGTGATTACACGAGAAATTAGATTACCGGTTCATATAACGTTTTTTCTTTACACTATTATTGATATATATATATATATATGTTGCAGGCTTGTTGAACAATTATGGCTCACCCCTATTATTTTTATTCACCTTGTTTTTCAGTTAAGGTCGGGAATGAAATCCATCCGTACTGAAGTAGTCAAGAAGCGGGTCAGACAGCGGGACCCTCTGGAACTAAGGGTGCTAATTCCAATTCCAGAAGAGAGTTTTGAAATGCCCGAGCAAGTGTAACAGGAACAGATGTAGATGTTGTTTGAATAAAAGAAACTTAGTTTAAAATATGTGTAGATAACGAGTTTGTAATAAAGAAGGCTTGTAAGACTATTTATTTGGGTGTTTGTAATTAAGATAGTAAGTTATTCTTGATTTCATACCTTAACCTTAAAAGATTTTGAGTTGTAATATTAAGGGGTAATTATATATATGTATAAATATTGTACAGGCTTAATAATGTAATTAGTGGTAGTAATACCCTAGATCTATACCCCATATTTGGAGGGTGTGACAGTTGGAATGAGAGTTTAGGTTTTGGTCCCTGAAACAAGAACATTAAGATAAGATAATATAGAGAGATCACATAAGATAAGAAAGTAGTATTAGGGTTTATTAATTTTTAGATTAGGAATTTGTAAGTTCTAGGAATGGGAAGGGACTTTTTCTTGTGTTATGGTTATTTTGTCAGATGGCTTCATCCTCGTCTAAGTGGACTGTGTCTGGACCAGCGATACCACTTATTTGTTAGATAATTTATATACGAGTCAGATAAAATCATACGGGTAGACGATAAGGGCTACGTGGTCTCAATCTGAGATAAGCTTACAATGTAAGTCAACTAAACGAGTATCATTCTTTGATAGATTCAACATCAACAAGGTAGATCAAGCCAGAGATAGAGAACTGTGAGCTACCCGGAGCAGAGCATGTACCAGACAAGTTTTTCCCCTATTCTAAGTTCAGAATAGTGAATTGCTTTCAAATTTCCAGGGCAGCTATATCTTGATAACTCTTGTTCACAAACACTGATACACAATTGTTCCTTTATTCATATTTCATTTCGGTTCTTGATTTCTACTAATTCATTGAATTCTCTATTCATATTCTAATAGTTATATACACATATGCATATACTATGAGATATTGCGATGTTGGGATAGATCAAAAGTATACCGATTATTCTGGATGCTGATCTATGGACTGGACTGTACCTGGGTACCCTATATGTTGGTGGGTCTGTGAAGTTGGGTATAGATCTACGCTATATCCTAACTAATCAGCAGGTTATAGTGCATATGTTGGTTTTTGTGTCCAGTCTAATTCATTTGGTACTCGCCGATAATGGCCTTCATTATTCCCTGCAGAAACATGTGATTACACGAGAAATCAGATTACCGGTTCATATAACGTTCTTTCTTTACACTATTATTGATATATATATATATATTGCATGCTTGTTGAACAATTATGGCTCACCCCTATTATTGTTATTCACCATGTTTTTCAGTTAAGGTCGGGAATGAAATCCATCTGTACTGAAGTAGTCAAGAAGCGGGTCAGACGGCGAGACCCTCTGGAACTAAGGGTGCTAATTCTAATTCCAGAAGAAAGTTTTGAAATGCCCGAGCAAGTGTAACAGGAACAGATGTAGATGTTGTTTGAATAAAAGAAACTTAGTTTAAAATTTGTGTAGATAACTAATTTGTAATAAAGAAGGCTTGTAAGACTGTTTATTTGGGTGTTTGTAATTAAGATAGTAAGTTATTCTTGATTTCATACCTTAACCTTAAAACATTTTGAGTTGTAATATCAAGGGGTAATTATATATATGTATAAATATTGTATAGGTTTAATAATGTAATTAGTGGTAGTAATACCCTAGATCTATACCCCATATTTGGAGGGTGTGACAGTTTGCATGAGAGCTTAGGTTTTGGTCCTTGAAACAAGAACATTAAGATAAGATAAGATAGAGAGATCACATAAGATAAGAAAGTAGTATTAGGGTTTATTAATTTTTAGATTAGGAATTTGTAAGTTCTAGGAATGGGAAGTGACTTTTTCTTGTGTTATGGTTATTTTGTCAGATGGCTTCATCCTCGTCTAAGAGGACTGTGTCTGGACCAGCGATACCACCAGTTTCTATGCCTCCAGCGGCCCCTATGGATCCACCAGTTCTAGAGGTACCAGATTTTATAGACTTTTCCCATATTTTGAGCCGGAAATACCTCAGTTACCACCGCTCGAGTTCCCGATGCTCGAGATACCTGACCTGATTGATTTTCTACAGTTGGATGAGCTAGAGATACCAATTCAGCAGCCAGAGCCAGAGATACCTATCCAGCAGCCAGAGCCAGAAATTCCATTACAGCAGCAAAATGTACATCCATATCATCAGTTGATCGTGCCTCAGATACCACCGGTGTTATTCCCATCTCCCTTAGCTATCTATGCTCCAGTGCTAGGGATTTACCATTTTTCACCTGCTGAGTTCATGGATGAGCAGGTCATTGATCAGCATGTACCTTTACCTTCCCGGGGATCGCAGACAGATCTTTGAGAGCCACGGACAGTGTCGTACCATCCATATGCCAGGATGAGAGGGGATATGCAGATGTGGAGGGCTTAGTGCAGTGAGATCCTTGGATAGTTTGAGAGCCGAGAGTATGGTCCCATGCCAGCCTTACAGCCATATTATGTTATGAGAGAGAGGCTCAGGCAGGTTTATTGAGCTGCTTCACAGGAGTTTGGAGAGCTGAGATAGGAGGACATTCATACCGACATAGTGTACTACCGAGCCATGAGATTGGTGGAGACAGTGTTAGATTCGATCCGATAGGAGATAGACCATGTGCCACCAGGGTTTTGAGATCAGTCAGTCAGATGTGTTGTACTATATTTGACATATGTAGATAGAGGCAACATAGTATAGTGTGATTAGACATCTATGTGTTTAGTATCTAGTTTTAACATGTATCAGCAATATCTATGACAATTCAGATGTAGAACTTTTTGTATCAAGCACTAATACCTGAAGCTGGTGTCATATATATATAAAGTTAACTTTTTCAACTTTTTCTTTTCTTTAAAATTCCAGTCTTCATAGCAATTAAATTTACTTTACTGTTTTATAGTTTTTCCATATCACATGTTCTATTTTATTTAAAACAATGTTGTACCATCTACTATTTTAAATTTCAAAATTATTTCAAAATTTAAGTTCTGAACTGTTTTAATTTCTCTTCTTGATATCTGTCAAATTGTTTTTTTCCATTATCAATTATTTAAATTCCCTGTTTTAATACCATACAAATTGTTCCTTATCCATTATTACCTACTTAGTAAATTATTATTAAAAGAACCATTTGTTTTATTATCAGAAAAATGGCACCAAAAAGAAAGACCATAACTGAGTCATCCAATGATAATACTGAAGGGACAAAACAATAATAACCACCATAGGGACCAAATGTTTCACCTGATGCAACAGCAAATGGTGATGATACATCAGCAAATGTAGCAGCAATAACAACAGTTCCAACATCAGATGTACCAGCAACCACCTCGTTCTGAGCCACAAGTAACACCAGTTGTACCTGTTGTTACTTTTAAACAGTTTTAGTCGGTAAAGCCTCCCGAATTTGAAGGTACAGCGGATCCCACTAAAGCTAGGGCATGATTGAAGGAGATAGAGAAGGCGTTCATATTGGTTAAAGTGGAAGCAGACCAGAAGATAGATTTTGCTGGTTATTTCCTGAAAGGAGAAGATAATTATTGGTGGGAGTCCAAGAAAGCGCTAGAAGGCGACGATATTATAACTTGGGATAGATTCACTGAGCTTTTTCTGGAAAAGTATTTCCCCCGCTATATGAATAACCAGATGGAAATCAAGTTCTTGGAATTGAAGCAAGAGAATATGTCAATCACTGAATATGAAGCCAAGTTTACTGAATTTTCTAGATTTGTTCCAGAGCAGGTTGCTACCGATGAGAAACGGGCTAAGAGATTCCAATAGGGATTGAAGTCATGGATTCGTAGCAGAGTAGCAGTATTTGAATTGATGACCTACACGACCATAGTGCAGAAAGCTATGATTATTGTAGGGGAAAGTGAGGCGTCCCGAATGGGAAAATGGACAAGGAAGTTTTCAGAGTCATTCTAACAGGAGACCGGTTTTTCAGGCCCGGACAAATATAAATTTTAGGAGGACAGAGCAAGGCAATCAAAGAGCGGGTAACAGGATCCAAGCCCCAAATCAACAAAAAATTATTAGACCACCAATACCCGATTATAGAACATGTGGAAAGAAACATACGGGGGTTTGTAATAAACCGAATGTCACGTATTTCAAATGCAAGAAAAAGGGACACTACTCTGGAGAATGCCCAATAGGGAAGACAAAGATCACTTGTTTCAAATACAGAAGGAAGGGACATATTGCTAAAGACTGTACAGGAGCAGCAATGACAGCCAGTATTCCAAGGGTTTTGGCATTACCTCCACCACCACAGCAGAATCATCATAGGCCAAGAACCTTTAATATGTCAATGAAAGAAGCTGTGCAGAATCCAAACGTAGTTGCAGGTATGCTTCCTGTGAATCCTGTAAATGCAAAAGTATTGATTGATTATGGAGCTAAAAGTCTTTTATTTATGAAGAATTTATTCATAACTTATATTATGAAATCCAATGGTTGGACGAAACGTTAATTATAAAGTTAGAAAATGACGATCAAATTACGGTAGACCGAGTGTGTCCAGGGTGCGATATCGAGATAGCGGGACATTATTTCTATGTTAACTTGATATCTTTCAAGTTGGGAGAATTTGATGTTATTTTTGGAATGGATTGGTTAGCCGGTAACAATACCCAGATCGATTGTGCAAATAAGAAAGTGAATATGTAAATTGGAGAAAATGCAACGGTAATATTTAAAGGTGAGAAACAGAAGCAAAAATTTCTAATGATGATGTAGACAAAACGATAGCTACGCCAAGGATTTAAAGCTTATTTAGCATTTGTATTGGATACAAAAAAGAAAGTCCAAAAATTGAAGACATTCCCGTGGTGTGTGAATTTTCCGATGTCTTTTCAGATGAACTTCCAGGACTACCTCCGGATCGAGAAATCGAGTTCACTGTTGACTTGGCACCAGGTACCGAACCAGTTTCGAAAGTTTTGTATTGTATGACACCAGTTGAGATGAAATAGCTGGCAATGCAATATCAAGATCTTTTAGATAGGGGAATTATAAGGCCTAGTGTTTTCCCATGGGGTGCACCGGTATTGTTCGTAAAGAAGAAAAATGTCAGTATGCGACTATGTATCGACTATCGTGAGCTGGATAAGTTAACTATCAAAAATAAATATCATTTGCCACGGATCGATGATTTGTTTGATCAACTGAATGGAGCGGCATGGTTTTTCAAAATTGACTTAAGGTCAGGGTACCACCAGTTAAAGATCAAGGCGGAAGATATTACTAAGATTACCTTTTGAACTAGATACGAACACTACGAATTTCTGGTGATGGCATTTGGACTGACCAATGCACCAGCGGCGTTCATGGATTTAATGAATAAAGTGTTCAAAAAGTACTTGGATAAATTTATCATTGTATTTATTGATGATATCTTAATCAACTCGAAGACTGAAGAAGAACATGCAGAACATCTGAGAATCACTTTGGAAACTTTGAGGAATGAACAACTTTATGCAAAGTTTTCAAAATGCAAATTCTGGTTAAAGGAAGTACAATTTCTAGGTCATATAGTCAGTATTGACAGAATTCAAGTCGATCTAGCAAAGATTGAAGCTATGCTAAATTGGGAAAGACCAAAGACCCCGACAGAGGTTAGAAGTTTCTTGGGATTGACTGATTATTACAAAAGTTTTGTTAAAGACTTTGCGAAGATAGCTACGCCATTAACCAAACTGACCCCGAAGAATGAAAAGTTTGTATGAAATGAAAAAATGTGAAGAAAGTTTTCAAGAATTGAAGAATCGATTAGTTACCACACCTGTACTTGTGCTACCAGATGATTAAGGAGATTTCGTCATTTACAGCTACGCTTACTATCGAGGACTTGGATGTGTATTAATGCAACACGATAATGTAATTGCGTATGCTTCCCCGAAACCTTATGAACAAAAATACCCGACGCATGATCTAGAATTAGCTGCCATTGTGTTTGCACTGAAACTATGGAGACATTATCTTTATGGCGATAAATGTGAAATCTACATGGATCATAAGAGTTTAAAGAATATTTTTACGCAGAAAGAACTCAACATGAGACATAGACATTGGCTAAAGCTAATCAAAGATTACGACGTGTCAATCAACTATCATCCAGGTAAAAAAAATATAGTAGCAGATGCACTAAGTCGAATGGAAAGATTGAATATGTGGACATCCTCAGAAAAATTGATCAGAGAATTCGATAAATTGGAAATTGAAGTTCGTATTCCAGAAAACTCCACTGAAATGAACTATGCAATGACATTCCAGCCAGAATTATTGGAAAAGATAAGAAGGTGTCAGGAGGAAGTAATGAATCATGAAATCGACAATTTGACAGGAGAAGAAATTACAAGTCAGAAAGATGACAAGGGAATATTACGATTTGCCTTGAGAATCTGGATACCCAATGTACCGGAATTGAAAGAAGAAATTTTGTGAGATGCTCACAATTCAAGATATTCAATTTATCCCCGGAGCACGAAGATGTACAGAGATTTGAAGGAAAACTTTTGGTGGCCAGACATGAAGAAAGAAATAGCTGAATGGGTCAGTAAATGTTATACGTGCCAACGAGTCAAAGCAGAGCATCAACGTCCAAACGGGTTACTACAACCACTGGATATTCCGGAATGCAAATGGGAACACCTAAAAATGGATTTCGTAGTAGGACTTCCGAGAACCAGAGCAAACCATGATGCGATTTGGGTTATTATTGACAGATTAACAAAGTCAACACATTTTCTCCCAATCAATGAAAGGTTCTCGCTTGACAAGTTAGTACATCTATATTTTAAGGAGATAGTGATGCGACATGGAGTTCCTGTATCTATTGTATCTGATCGAGATCCATATTTTAATTCGAGATTCTGGAGACAGTTTCAGGAATGCCTTGGTACTAAACTAAACATGAGTACTGATTATCATCCACAAAGAGACGGGAAAAGTGAAAGAACAATTCAAACAATTAAAAATATGTTGCGTGTATGTGCAATAGATTTTGAAGGCAGTTGGGCTGAACATTTACCACTACTGGAATTCTCGTACAACAACAGCTATCACGCCAACATTGGAATGCCACCTTATGAAGCCTTATATGGAAGGAAGTGTAGATCACCTCTATGTTGGGATGAAGTTGGAGAGCGTAAAATTCTAGGTCCAGAACTGATTCAGCAGACCAAGAAAAAAGTAGAGCTTATCCAAAAGCAACTCGAAGTAGCACAAAATCGACAACGCAAATACGTAGATCAAACTAGAAAAAAATGTGGATTACCGAGAAGGAGAGCATGTATTACTGAAGATATCACCATGGAAATGATTGACTAGATTTGGAAATAAGGGAAAACTAAAGCCACGATACGTTGGTCCATTTAAAATCTTGAAGAAAGTTGGAAAGGTCACATACGAATTAGCATTACCGCCCCATATGCAGCATATCCACAACGTGTTTTATGTATCAATGCTTAAATAATATAATCCTGATACGAGGCATGTAGTAGAATATGAGCCGATAGAGCTTCAAGCTAATTTGTCATATATAGAACAACCAATAAAAATTCTAGATCGGCAAGAAGGTATTGAGAAATAAATCTATACCACTAGTGAGAGTTTTGTGGCGGAATCCTATGGTTGAAGAGTCAACCTGGGAACTTGAAAGTGAAATGTTAGAAAAGTATCCCCAGTTAGTTTCCTAGCGAGATTCTGAGGACAAAATCCTATTAGGGGGGGAGGATGTAACGACTGAGAAATTACATTCGTATTATAACTTAATAAAGATAATTTATGTGTTTTATTATTAAGAGTGTTGAGTTATAAAACCCTAGCTGTAATGTGCTATATATATTCTGTTTCGGTCCGAATGTGTTCTGGGTAATTATCGGGTGTTTTATTATAGGTTAAATGCTTTTAAATCAAAAGTTGTACGGCCCAAGTAGTATTTTAATAGATGATAATTCAAACAAAATCATTGGCCTTATTTTGCCTAGTATGGCCTATACCATATCGATATTCTGAACATCGAGTTGTTTTACAAATTTTCTTGTTTCACGACAAACGACTTTTCCGGGCCCCTTCGGGTGTCAAAAGCCCCAAAAAAATCACATTTTTATTTTTACAGGATCATGAAAATATCAAATATCATTTTTCTTTGCATTTTTGTATTATTCACAAATTTTGGGAATTTTTGGCATATATTTTGTATTTATTGGATATTTAAAAATTCAAAATTAATACCCAAAAATTATAAAATTAAGGGCCAATTAATTATATTAGATGTATAATTAGGGCCTTAATTTTAATTAGGGGTATTTTTATTACTACTATAAATAGTTGATTTATTATTAATTAATTATTAAAAATTAATTAATCTGAAAATTAAAATTGGGGTGAAGTTTGTGTTCTTGAGTTGGCTGGAGAATCAATCACTGATCTTGAGAATTTCTGTTATCCAAATCATATCATGTGAGTATCTAAATTGATCCTCTCGATTTCCTCTACCTGTTGACTGTGAATTGGGGGGTTTTTGATTCTGGGGTTATGGGATGAAATTGATCACGGGGATAGCTTTATATGATTGTTTATGACTGATTTGCACTGTTAATTGCATCAAACGATAGCCCCAAGTAGTAATTCAAGTTTTAGGGTTTATGTGAAATTTGCTTTAATCGATTTTTGTTTTATATGAATCCGAGGTTATTTTGATGATAGGGTTTTGATTATAGATGTCATAAGCTTTATTTTAAGCTATTATTTGTAATTTTTCATGTATAAATTAGTGAGATTGGTATTTGGCCGGATTTCTGTTTGATTTAATCGGAAAATGAGTTGTATGGGTTATTAGGATTAGACGTTGGTATGGTTGAATTCCTGTTGAAATTATGAGTGAAATCGATGTAAGATTCGATCCAAACGATTCCGGGATCGATGGTAATCGACCTCACCGGACTTCGTTGAAGCTCGTTGGAATTTTTGGTAGTTTTGATCGGCAAACGAGTTCCAGGGATGAACTAGCAGGGTTGTGATAATTTCTGGATAGCAAGAACGATTTGCAATCATTTGGGACAAAAACCAGCAGCAAACGAAGGGGTTAGGGCAGGATTTGAGCTCGTCGGAGTTGGGCTCCAGTGGCCGGAACCTCGTCGGGTTCTGGGTTGTGAAGAACATCGGCGGGTTGTTCTTACCAACCTGGACCCGACCCGTTTTTCTGAAAACAAAACCCGGTTTTGATGTTCAAAACCCAATTCTGATTTCTGGATTCTGTTTCTGGATATTTTATTTTATTTTTATTTTTGTAAATTCAGAAAATTAGCTTCTTTTATTTTGAAAAATCAAATAATTAAATTGATTAATTATTTAAATTATATTATTAATGAATTTAAATTGTTTTTCTTATTTTAGAAAATCCAAAAATTATTTATTTATTTATATCTTATTTATTTATGATTTATTAAAATTGCTTAATGATTTTATAATTAATCAATTTATTTGAAAAATTTATAATAAATCCTATTTAATTCCAAAAATTAGGGAAAAATTATTTTTAAATTTTATTTTTTCTAGATAATTATTTAAAAATAAATTTGAGGTTTAATTATTTTTGAATAATTAATCATAATAAACTTTAATAGAATTATTGTTGTTTATTGCGTAATAATTGGACCGTTTATCCGATTTAATCAAAACAAAAGCCCTTAGACTCAAAAAAATGACCCGATTCCATTTAAAATAGTTTTAAATCTTAATTCCTTTTGGAGACAAGTTGACTTCCGATAGTTATTCATTTTAGACCTTATTAACTGTGATTACGAGTCCGATAAATCTCAGAAAATTAGAAAATGAATCAGGTATGATTTATTAATGTGTATATTAGTACACTTTCGAACCTAAAAATATTTGTAAGTTTAAATCAACTATGTGACTTACGTGCTATATGATTTACGTGATTACTTGAGTTCTAATTATTAGATAATTTATATACGAGTCAGATAGAATCGTACGGGTAAATGATAAGGGCTACGTGGTCTCAGTCTGAGATACGCTTACGATGTAAGTCAACTAAAGAATATCTTTCTTTGATAGATTCAACATCACCAAGGTGGATCAAGACAGAGATAGAGAACTGTGAGCTAACCGTAGCAGAGCGTGTACCAGGCAATTTTTCCCCTATTCTAAATTTAGACTAGTGAATTGCTTTCAAATTTCCATGTCAGCTATATCCTGATAACTCTTGTTCACAAACACTGATACACAATTATTGTTCCTTTATTCATAATTCATTTCGAATCCTGATTTCTCCTAATTCATTGAATCCTCTATTCATATTCCAATTATTATATACACACATACATATACTTTGAGATATTCCGATGTTGGGATACATCAAAAGCATACCGATTGTTCCGGATGCTGATCTATGAACTGAATGGTTACGATGCGGGCCGGGTATGAACCGAACCTTTGATTATTAGGCCATTGTACCTGGGTAAACTATATGTTGGTGGGTCTATGCAGTTGGGTATAGATCCGCGTTATATCCCGACTGATCAGCAGGTTATAGTGCATATGTTGGTTTTTGTGTCCAGTCTAATTCATTTGGTACTCACCGATAGTGGCCTTCATTATTCCCTGCAGAAACATGTGATTACACGAGAAATCAGATTACCAGTTCATTTAACGTTCTTTCTTTACACTATATATATATTGCAGGCTTGTTGAATAATTATGACTCACCCCTATTATTGTTATTCACCTTGTTTTTCAGTAAACGCCGAGAATGAAACCCATCCGTACTCAAGTAGGCAAGAAGTGGGTTAGACGGCGGGACCCTCTGACACCAAGGGTGCTAATTCCAATTCCAGAAGAGAGTTTTGAAATGCCCGAGCAGGTGTAGCAGGAACAGATATAGATGTTGTTTGAATAAAATAAACTTATTTTAAAATTTTTGTAGATAGTTGGTTTGTAATAAAGAAGGCTTGTAAGACTGTTTATTTGGGTGTTTTTAATAAAGATAGTAAGTTGTTCTTGATTTCACACCTTAACCTTAAAAGATCCTGAGTAGTAATATTAAGGGTAATTATATATTTATATAATTATTGTACAGGTTTAATAATATAATTAGTGGTAGTAATATCCTGGATTTGGAGGGTGTTACAGTAGCTGCTGTATCCCTTTGAGATACAGGTTCTTGTGTGCTTAATCCAGGGAAAAGTCCTTTTCCTTATAGCCTCTTGACTATCTCCTGACCTTGCTCATGGGAAATCTCCCTTGCTCTCTAGCTTTGCTACTTCACTGGAGAATCAGACAAATTCACAGGTACATCAAGATTTGATTGAAAATTAGAATTTGGTGTAAATGCCCCTGTGTCTTCTCATCAATTTCCTTCTTAATTTTAAGAAGAGTCTAAGCATAGTAGACTTTAGTCAGCTTCCTTTTCTTTGACCTTGGGCTTGTACCAGAATCAGTATTTCTGGCAGTTTCGACAGCATTAGAAGTTGTGCCCTCCTCAGTTGGTAGAACAACTGGTCTTGGAGAAGAATCAGAAGTTAGGTTTGGAAATCTAGAAAATAAGGTAGCATTGTCCTCATCTGAATCAGATTCCAGTCCAGCAAACATAAGTTTCCACTTGGCAGATTCTGAAGGTTTAGAAGAATGAGGAACTTGTGTTGCATTATCTTTTGTCTTTGCTACATTAGGATTTGTAGCCCTCTTAACCAATTGTTTCTTTCTTTTTACAACATGTGTCTTTTGGGAGACACCTAAGGTGGCTTCTATTTGAGATTGTGGTGGTGGTTGAGTTTGTGTTTGAGGTTGTGCATGGGTTGTTGTGCTTGGGTTAGCTACATGGGGTTTCCAATAGTTATGGCCTGCAACTGAGCACTCTTCCTATTAGGTAAGCCATAAGTTACAGGGAGCCTTGCAATGAGCAAGTTCCTAGCAACCAAAGGCAACCTCAAAGGAGCTAAGTTCAACTTCTTTTCATCTTGTGAAATTAAGTCAGAAAAAACCCTTTTTGTCAATTTAAATATCAACACTATTTGATTAGAGGGGATAGGGATATCAGAAAAATAGATAATGAAAATTAACTGACAGAACCTAGCATAGTATACTGTATTAGGATCATCAGTTAACCTATCTCCTATGAAAGATAAAACTACCCTACCAAAATCATAATGAGTATCATGAATTAGAGAGTACCCTATTTGTTGAGTCATGATGGGAAGATCATCAAAATTAGAAGACTTATTGTTGAAGGCCTTTGTGATGTAGTCAAAGATTCTATTCCTTCCCGAGCCTATTCATTTTTAATTGACCAAGGTTCTTCAAGTCCTTGTAATTATAATAGCCTATCTCATTAAAGAACCTCCTCATTTCAGCGTGTTAGGTCCGTAATCAACTGTAGAGGGGGTGAATACAGTTTATTCAACCAATTCGATAAAGCTTTAATAGAATCAACATTCTTTATATTAACAGATAAAAACTGATTACAAAAGTACTCTCTCAAAGGATGAACAATTATTCTTGAGAGCTGCTAGGTTATGCAAATGATGTATCAATATACGCAATTCATATAGTATAAACCTAATATGTGCTTTATATAAAGCACAGTTACACAATCAATAAGAAATCCTATTCTATTACAATAAGGAAACCTATTACATAACCATGTATGATTGCTTCTGAGATAAAGTCCTTCACCGCCTTGAATTTCTTCTTTCCTTTTCCTTCTCGAATATCTACAGATCTGACAAATCCTGATGACATCAACTGCTGATCATCAAGTACTAATATAAGTACTAATGATTTCACTCTTCAGTAAATATTGATATTTAGTCCTGATAAGAACTCCTGATAGTTTCTGTCCTGATATCATTAATTATATCTAACAATCTCCCCCAACTTGTGCATTATGAAAATATGTACAAGTTCTAATTGATGATGTCAAAACTATCTAAATACGGAAATCAAGTAAACATATTCATTCTTACTTCAGTGAATATAATACTTTACTCTTCATTATGAACCCTAACACAGTCTGGAAAATCTTCAAGAAACTTCCTCAGTATATTTTCTTCCATTACATCCAAATACCATTGCATCCTCTGTTTATGTCCTTTCAGTTCATCTGTTGATTCATCATTCTGATAGATGACAGCTGTGAGGTCGTATAACTTTGAATTTCCAAGAGATAGATCATCCAGTTCTAGAAACCCAATCTTCTTTCCATCAGGATTAAAAGTTAAGACTTGTCTTCCTAGACTCTTTTCTATCTCAGCTCCTCCAATAGGCATATCAACAGCATATTCAGTTTGATCATTATACTTTGGAATGTAGTTAGATTTGTAAAGCAATCCTCTCTGCTTTAACTATATCAGGTTCTTTATAAATGCAGACCACCTGGCAGTTACAGGATTGGTTACCTTGAGAATTATAGCAATAAGTTCCAATTCTTGCCATGGTTTGTCTCTTAACTGTTCTTGAGTCAACCTTAATTTTCTCCCAGACTCCAGAAAATAAATCATTTTCTCTCCAACAAGATCAATAATAATTTGTACTAATATCATCTTCTTTAAGTTTTCAAGCATCACATTGTCTCCAATTCCTGTCAGATTAGCATGCTTCCTTAGAATCAAAGCATCTCCTACAGATGGATCAACATTTAACCTTCCCAGACCACTTGTAATTCCAGGTTTTCTAGCATGAGAACTTCCACTGCAAATCTTCTTTAAGTTTCAGAAGAATCTCTTATAAGTGCAGGTTTCTTGCTTCCCCATAGTAGCATCTTCTTCTGTTCAAGAGTAAGTTCTGGCTTATCAGAGACTATGTTTTAAAAATCAGGATTTGATAACTCAGCTTGAATTAGATTTAAAGAATCAACAACATGAGTAGTATCAGAGGTTTTGATTGGTTGAATAACAACATTTTCTTCTTCATTAACTTGAGCAATGTCAAAGGTTAATTTCAGTTTTTCAGCCCAGGCAGCTCCATGAATCTTCCTTCTTTGATGAGCTTGACTGACTTCTTCTTTTTCTTCAACAATTTCTTCAGTATCAAATGCTTGAGCTACTATATAGACCGGATCTATCGGTGTTTGAGATTTAGTTGCCTTAGATACTGATTTCTTCTAAGCAACAGCTTTGATTTTAGGCTTTGAAGGCTTGGACTTCTCTCTTATCTTCTCTTTCCCCTTATGACTCATGTCAGCAATTAAGATAGCTTGAGACCTAAGAGGTCTTTCAGCATCTGCCTGACTCACCACCCTTATGCCTACCCCTTTGGTTGGTCTGTTAGAAGGATTATCTTCATATGGATCTTGAGAGATAACAACAACATCGATATTTTCTATCTTCATGGAATTCTTGAAATCTTTCTCCATTTTTATTAGCTGTTCTAGATCAACTCCAGGATGTTCTTTCTCAAAGATTCTTCTACTCACCACAGAGTCAAATTCTTGAATCTTTGGATCCTTGTAGAATAGAGTTGTCTTTATACCTTTTACTTTCAGAGTTTAAAGATACTGACTTGCTTCTGCCCAGCTTCTATCTCCAGAATACCTTGGTCTTCATCAACAGTTTTGACTTTCAGAGTTTATTGAGTTGTTGTAGTCACATTCATTTCTTTAGATTTAACTCTTCTTCCCTTTGTCTTACTTTCTCCACCTTGTCTAGATTGGGATCTAGTGATAGTTTTTGATGAGCCACTAATCCCAAATAGCTCTTCACCTCTTCTCCTTACACTGTCTCACTGTCAATGTCAGCTGCTTGCATTTAGATTGAACAATCTTCTCCCTCTTTTTGGCATCATGACCAAACAGTAGAGAAAAAATTAGCTCCATTGAATTCTGTACCTCTGTAAGTTGTTCAGACATTTGAGTTTTTTTAGCTTCCAGTCTAGCTTGATTGGCTTCAATTTTAGTCTGTATGGAAATAATTGGTGCAATCTGCTTCTGAATTTCTTGATGAGTAGTCATCCTTGAAGCAATCAAAGATTCTTTGATCTGATTGATTTGAGAAGTAGTCGTTTCTTGAGATGTATGCAAGGATCTTACTACTAGAGTAGATGCTTTTAGATGATTCAGCATGTCAGGATTTTGAATTCTCTATTCAGTTGCTTCCAGATTTTCAACAACATTAGTTCTGGAAATAGGTTATGTAGCATCTTTCCATTTAGCATCCCAGATATCATCAAAATAATCCTGCTTATTTTTAGCATCTAACTCCTTCAGCTTTTATTGCCTCACATGTTTAGGCATATCTTCAGGGAAGAATAGATCATCCTCAGGATCTATAAGAGCATTTAAAGTATCAACTTCTTCACCATCAATAGATTCTTCATTTGCAACTGAATCTTGAACTATCTGATGAACTTCATCTCCAGCTTCAGCATGTAAGATAGAATTAGAAATTGGTGTTGTATGTGATCCAGCAGCTTCAGAAGCTTCAATACCATCAGCATTTAGCTCCACATCTTCAAGAATTGTAGATAAGTGACCTAGAGCTTCAGGATTTACTTCCAGAACTTCAGTACTTGTGGAGTGCTGTGGTGAATCTGTAGTGGATAGAACTTTATGAATGGACTATTATGCTACTACATCTTCAACAATAACAGGGAGAATTTCAGGTGATAAAATAGTAGAATGAATGGACTATTTTTCAACAAAATCAGGGATTTCTACAGGTGGTGGAATAGAAGATTGAATGGACTGCAGGAAAGTATCAGTACTTACACCTGCAGGGAGATTATCAGCACTTGGTACATCGGAATTTATCCGAAGGTCAACAGACTGTTGTTTATCAGCTGTTTCTTGTGTACTCTGTGCACCTGTAAAATATAAAAAGTAACACTTAATCTGTATATTCTTTTAAAGTAGTCTCACTATTCCACACACCACACAGCTCATAACTTTTAATAGTTAGAGTTTCCTCACAAGGATTACTAAATCCTGACTCTCATCTACCTCTCCTTTTGTCAGGAAGGATCCTGCCTCTCTTTAATTCTGTTTTTCTCTAAATCTTTTCACACAACTCACAGAAAAGATCAGATAATTTGTCCTATAGAGATAAGAGGTGGCTAAAGAAGAGTGATTTGTGGTCATATAACCAGAGGTAGTCCTTAAATAAGGTATAGAAATAATCATACCGGCAGGATTTTTAACATGCATAATAAATGCTGATAATACAAAATCAGTATTTAAAATAAATGCTGATAAAGTGAAATCAATATTTATACCTTGTGAATCTCAAGATTCAGTTGAACTGATAGTTAAAAGTGTGGTTATGATAGTGTGTTGTTCACCAATTATGGGAACCTCCATTTGAATTGGAGACGATTTGACCAGGATACTGTCATGTACCATGCTCTCAAACCTTGTTCTTCTTGCAAAGAAGTGACACTTGAATGTGTTATTTTGATACTATCACAGGGACTACAATAAAAACTGATGAAACCCATGTGTTTTTGTTGGTGTCATCAAGAACGACCTCAACATGTAGTCTCTTACCAACTGAATGTTATTTTTGAGTGGTGAGCATAATTTCATGAACCATGTCACTTGATTGTGGCAACATTTGAGAAATTGATTCAAGTATTTTATCTCTAAGAAGAAATTTGAGATATAAGATGTGTGATTTGGAGATTGAGTGTTGACAACTTCCTTTGAGAGAAAAAGAAAGTTTCAAAGAATATGTCATGTTCTATAGTATCAGACTTTTGAAATATAGATATGTTTAGACATTTTGATAGACAAGAAAACTCAAAGATTATTATACTTATGAGATTAAAATTAAACCTTTCATCAATTTCTTCTGTGATATCGGTTGCTTCCTGTAATGTTGTGCTCAATTTGTACTGTAGTGAACATATGTAACTCAAACAGAGATTAGTTGTACACATGCATTATTGAAAATTTGCTATAATTAAACATTTAGTACTAATTGGAATGTGGCATCCCGAAAATAAAACCAAAAGATAACAACTGAGAAATATAAATTATTACAAATGGCTGCTTACAACATAATCCAAGATCACAAAGGTTCAGTGTTTGAACAGTCCGACACTAACAACTATTACAACTTTTATATAACTACCGGTCCTCACACAATCGCCGGATATACTACCTGAGCTCTCACATAAGCCTCAGCATCTCCAGAGGACTTACGATCAGTCTGCTTGAATCTAATCATACTTGCTAGCTGAAATAACATGAATAATTACCAAGAAGTGAGTCAAATGCTCATCAAGATATATAATAAGACAAAATTTAATAATATATCAATTCGTAATTTGAAGTTGGGGTGGATGGCATCATTATTCAAGTCAAAACATTTTTAAACCAAATCATTGCTCAGAAATCCTTTTATGATGCTATGGATTACATCTGGTGATCAGCCGCGAAGTAATCCCGAACCTCTCCGGGTTCTAAAAAATTTTAATTGGGATCCATAGGAAACTTTTAAGCCTAATATCATAAATATAAAAGGGACTTGCATCTTAGTCCAATTCACTAATCTCACATAACATTTCTTTTTGTTTTTAAAAACTCTTTTAAGCAATTTCATTTATAAAACTGATGCCAGAGGGAAATTCCAAAGATTCTAAGTAAAGATATCGATTTATTCCATTATTAAGGGAAACTATCTCTCACTAGTGGGGTCATCAAGGATAAATAT